>NW_027362764.1:692212224-692272224 GCF_046119375.1 Phyllobates terribilis
CTCTGCCTACGGCCACACCACCCTGAACACGCCCGATCTTGTCTGATCTTGGAAGCTAAGCAGGGTCAGGCCTGGTTAGTACTTGGATGGGAGACCGCCTGGGAATACCAGGTGCTGTAGGCTTTTGCTTTTTCTTACTTCCACCAGCAGGGGTCACTCTCCTCTATGCCTTTTTTCCATTCCTTTTTTCACAAGCGCACACATGCTCCTTTCTTCTTTTCATTTGCTTTCTCTCTTGCGCTATTTAATCCTTGCAAAATACCAGCATCCTTCTCATCACCGTGGGCCTCCAGCATTGTTGCTTATTTACTTTTAATACTAGGCTTCTTTTCACCAGGACCAGCGACTCCCGCATGACTGGAGGCAACCACCGCTGACCTGGAGGCAACCACCGGTAACCTGGAGGCCAGTTTACAGCACAACCCAAGCAAAACACCTTTGCAGGCCACACGACCCCCCCGAAGAGCAGCTCAAATTCACTCGCAACCATCTCACCCTCTTCCTTCATTCACTCCTGGGCGTTTCGCTCCACCCCAAGTTGCGGGTCCAGCTTGCTCTTTCTGTCACATCCCCGCGATGAACGGTTTAGCCTGCAGGAGACCCTGCGCCGAGCCATTTTTAAACACATCTGATGCGGCAGGTGTTTCATTGCTCAACAAACAACACCTATAGGGACGGCACAGCCTATGCATCGGTCCTTCGGAGACCGCCCCAGAACGGCCAGAGTTCTCGTCCCCACGCGAGCCTGAGGAAGGCTGGCCGGGCGATGGGCCAAGCAGCGTCTACTGGCCATACCACCTTGGATACGTCCGATCTCGGAAGCAAAGCAGAGATGGGTTCGGAAATACTTGGTTGGGACACCTCCTGAGAACACCAGGTATTGTAGACAATTTTGATGACGTTTTGCCATCTTGCCCAGCTCGGCTAGCATTGAGTGGCGCCTTGCTGGACACCGACCTTACGTAAAGTAGAGGCTGGAAGTCCCAAGCCTCCCAAGCCCCCCAAGACCTCTAAGATAAGGACGCAACCGCGCCGCCTCTACCAGGCCTCACACCGAGCTCCTTGCCACGGCTAGGAGTGCTTATTGACCCCGCAGCCGGCCGTATGCAAATGATGGCGTTAAAAGCATCTCGCGCTGTGAAGGGGCCAGGCTTTCAGCAGCTGCCCAGGGGATGGTTTTAGAGGGCGACCGCCTAACGAGGGCCAGCAGAAGTAACGTCTTCTTCAACAAAGAAGCTTGTGTAACTAACCCAATCAGACAGCTGCCCAGGAGCTAACCTCAGTGCTAGGAAGGAGCGGGAGGGAATTGAGGGGGTGGTTCCTGCTAAGGCCCTGAAATAATAATAAGACAGGCAGGAGAGTCTGACGCATGGTGGCGGAAAAGCTGCAGGTGCAAATAGGGAATGTGGTCTCGTGCGAGCAACTTGTGCATGCTCGCTGTGTGTGAGTGTGCGCTTCCTAGGTACGGCGCGCTGCAGACAGTCAAAAGGGTTGCTCCCTTTCATTAAAAGTTAATCCCCGGCTGCAGGCTATTAGAAAGCAACTAACCGCTCTCTACTCACCCTACCCAGGTCTACCGGTGAGTCTCGCCGCTGCTCCCGGCCTGTGGCATTGGCCGCGACGCTGACGTTCCGTCGACAGCGCGGCAGCCGATCAGTGAGCTCAGCGGCTCTGAGCGGGGCGTTCTGTCTACAAGACCTTTTTAAGGAGAAAGCAAAAAAGTGAAGAGAAAGGAAAGCACAAAAGCACCTTGTCTTACTAAGCACTGGAAAGGGCAGCCGGCAACCGGATGTCAAAGTGGAAAAGCAGCAAGTGAGAGGCTTGTCTCTGCCTACGGCCACACCACCCTGAACATACCCGATCTCGTCTGATCTTGGAAGCTAAGCAGGGTTGGGCCTGGTTAGTACTTGGATGGGAGACCGCCTGGGAATACCAGGTGCTGTAGGCTTTTGCTTTTTCTTACTTCCACCAGCAGGGGTCATTCTCCTCTATGCCTTTTTTCCATTCCTTTTTTCACAAGCGCACACATGCTCCTTTCTTCTTTTCATTTGCTTTCTCTCTTGCGCTATTTAATCCTTGCAAAATACCAGCATCCTTCTCATCACCGTGGGCCTCCAGCATTGTTGCTTATTTACTTTTAATACTAGGCTTCTTTTCACCAGGACCAGCGACTCCCGCATGACTGGAGGCAACCACCGCTGACCTGGAGGCAACCACCGGTAACCTGGAGGCCAGTTTACAGCACAACCCAAGCAAAACACCTTTGCAGGCCACACGACCCCCCCGAAGAGCAGCTCAAATTCACTCGCAACCATCTCACCCTCTTCCTTCATTCACTCCTGGGCGTTTCGCTCCACCCCAAGTTGCGGGTCCAGCTTGCTCTTTCTGTCACATCCCCGCGATGAACGGTTTAGCCTGCAGGAGACCCTGCGCCGAGCCATTTTTAAACACATCTGATGCGGCAGGTGTTTCATTGCTCAACAAACAACACCTATAGGGACGGCACAGCCTATGCATCGGTCCTTCGGAGACCGCCCCAGAACGGCCAGAGTTCTCGTCCCCACGCGAGCCTGAGGAAGGCTGGCCGGGCGATGGGCCAAGCAGCGTCTACTGGCCATACCACCTTGGATACGTCCGATCTCGGAAGCAAAGCAGAGATGGGTTCGGAAATACTTGGTTGGGACACCTCCTGAGAACACCAGGTATTGTAGACAATTTTGATGACGTTTTGCCATCTTGCCCAGCTCGGCTAGCATTGAGTGGCGCCTTGCTGGACACCGACCTTACGTAAAGTAGAGGCTGGAAGTCCCAAGCATCCCAAGCCCCCCAAGACCTCTAAGATAAGGACGCAACCCCGCCGCCTCTACCAGGCCTCACACCGAGCTCCTTGCCACGGCTAGGAGTGCTTATTGACCCCGCAGCCGGCCGTATGCAAATGATGGCGTTAAAAGCATCTCGCGCTGTGAAGGGGCCAGGCTTTCAGCAGCTGCTCAGGGGATGGTTTTAGAGGGCGACCGCCTAACGAGGGCCAGCAGAAGTAACGTCTTCTTCTTCAAAGAAGCTTGTGTAACTAACCCAATCAGACAGCTGCCCAGGAGCTAACCTCAGTGCTAGGAAGGAGCGGGAGGGAATTGAGGGGATGGTTCCTGCTAAGGCCCTGAAATAATAATAAGACAGGCAGGAGAGTCTGACGCATGGTGGCGGAAAAGCTGCAGGTGCAAATAGGGAATGTGGTCTCATGCGAGCAACTTGTGCATGCTCGCTGTGTGTGAGTGTGCGCTTCCTAGGTACGGCGCGCTGCAGACAGTCAAAAGGGTTGCTCCCTTTCATTAAAAGTTAATCCCCGGCTGCAGGCTATTAGAAAGCAACTAACCGCGCTCTACTCACCCTACCCAGGTCTACCGGTGAGTCTCGCCGCTGCTCCCGGCCTGTGGCATTGGCCGCGACGCTGACGTTCCGTCGACAGCGCGGCAGCCGATCAGTGAGCTCAGCGGCTGTGAGCGGGGCGTTCTGTCTACAAGACCTTTTTAAGGAGCCAGCAAAAAAGTGAAGAGAAAGGAAAGCACAAAAGCACCTTGTCTTACTAAGCACTGGAAAGGGCAGCCGGCAACCGGACGTCAAAGTGGAAAAGCAGCAAGTGAGAGGTCTGTCTCTGCCTACGGCCACACCACCCTGAACACGCCCGATCTTGTCTGATCTCGGAAGCCAAGCAGGGTCAGGCCTGGTTAGTACTTGGATGGGAGACCGCCTGGGAATACCAGGTGCTGTAGGCTTTTGCTTTTTCTTACTTCCACCAGCAGGGGTCACTCTCCTCTATGTCTTTTTTCCATTCATTTTTTCACAAGCGCACACATGCTCCTTTCTTCTTTTCATTTGCTTTCTCTCTTGCGCTATTTAATCCTTGCAAAATACCAGCATCCTTCTCATCACCGTGGGCCTCCAGCATTGTTGCTTATTTACTTTTAATACTAGGCTTCTTTTCACCAGGACCAGCGACTCCCGCATGACTGGAGGCAACCACCGCTGACCTGGAGGCAACCACCGGTAACCTGGAGGCCAGTTTACAGCACAACCCAAGCAAAACACCTTTGCAGGCCACACGACCCCCCCGAAGAGCAGCTCAAATTCACTCGCAACCATCTCACCCTCTTCCTTCATTCACTCCTGGGCGTTTCGCTCCACCCCAAGTTGCGGGTCCAGCTTGCTCTTTCTGTCACATCCCCGCGATGAACGGTTTAGCTTGCAGGAGACCCTGCGCCGAGCCATTTTTAAACACATCTGATGCAGCAGGTGTTTCATTGCTCAACAAACAACACCTATAGGGACAGCACAGCCTATGCATCGGTCCTTCGGAGACCGCCCCAGAACGGCCAGAGTTCTCGTCCCCACGCGAGCCTGAGGAAGGCTGGCCGGGCGATGGGCCAAGCAGCGTCTACTGGCCATACCACCTTGGATACGTCCGATCTCAGAAGCAAAGCAGAGATGGGTTCGGAAATACTTGGTTGGGACACCTCCTGAGAACACCAGGTATTGTAGACAATTTTGATGACGTTTTGCCATCTTGCCCAGCTCGGCTAGCATTGAGTGGCGCCTTGCTGGACACCGACCTTACGTAAAGTAGAGGCTGGAAGTCCCAAGCCTCCCAAGCCCCCCAAGACCTCTAAGATAAGGACGCAACCCCGCCGCCTCTACCAGGCCTCACACCGAGCTCCTTGCCACGGCTAGGAGTGCTTATTGACCCCGCAGCCGGCCGTATGCAAATGATGGCGTTAAAAGCATCTCGCGCTGTGAAGGGGCCAGGCTTTCAGCAGCTGCCCAGGGGATGGTTTTAGAGGGCGACCGCCTAACGAGGGCCAGCAGAAGTAACGTCTTCTTCTTCAAAGAAGCTTGTGTAACTAACCCAATCAGACAGCTGCCCAGGAGCTAACCTCAGTGCTAGGAAGGAGCGGGAGGGAATTGAGGGGGTGGTTCCTGCTAAGGCCCTGAAATAATAATAAGAGAGGCAGGAGAGTCTGACGCATGGTGGCGGAAAAGCTGCAGGTGCAAATAGGGAATGTGGTCTCGTGCGAGCAACTTGTGCATGCTCGCTGTGTGTGAGTGTGCGCTTCCTAGGTACGGCGCGCTGCAGACAGTCAAAAGGGTTGCTCCCTTTCATTAAAAGTTAATCCCCGGCTGCAGGCTATTAGAAAGCAACTAACCGCGCTCTACTCACCCTACCCAGGTCTACCGGTGAGTCTCGCCGCTGCTCCCGGCCTGTGGCATTGGCCGCGACGCTGACGTTCCGTCGACAGCGCGGCAGCCGATCAGTGAGCTCAGCGGCTGTGAGCGGGGCGTTCTGTCTACAAGACCTTTTTAAGGAGCCAGCAAAAAAGTGAAGAGAAAGGAAAGCACAAAAGCACCTTGTCTTACTAAGCACTGGAAAGGGCAGCCGGCAACCGGATGTCAAAGTGGAAAAGCAGCAAGTGAGAAGCTTGTCTCTGCCTACGGCCACACCACCCTGAACACGCCCAATCTCATCTGATCTCGGAAACTAAGCAGTGTTGGGCCTGGTTAGTACTTGGATGGGAGACCTCCTGGGAATACCAGGTGCTGTAGGCTTTTGCTTTTTCTTACTTCCACCAGCAGGGGTCACTCTCCTCTATGCCTTTTTTCATTCCTTTTTTCACAAGCGCACACATGCTCCTTTCTTCTTTTCATTTGCTTTCTCTCTTGCGCTATTTAATCCTTGCAAAATACCAGCATCCTTCTCATCACCGTGGGCCTCCAGCATTGTTGCTTATTTACTTTTAATACTAGGCTTCTTTTCACCAGGACCAGCGACTCCCGCATGACTGGAGGCAACCACCGCTGACCTGGAGGCAACCACCGGTAACCTGGAGGCCAGTTTACAGCACAACCCAAGCAAAACACCTTTGCAGGCCACACGACCCCCCCGAAGAGCAGCTCAAATTCACTCGCAACCATCTCACCCTCTTCCTTCATTCACTCCTGGGCGTTTCGCTCCACCCCAAGTTGCGGGTCCAGCTTGCTCTTTCTGTCACATCCCCGCGATGAACGGTTTAGCCTGCAGGAGACCCTGCGCCGAGCCATTTTTAAACACATCTGATGCGGCAGGTGTTTCATTGCTCAACAAACAACACCTATAGGGACGGCACAGCCTATGCATCGGTCCTTCGGAGACCGCCGGAGAACGGCCAGAGTTCTCGTCCCCACGCGAGCCTGAGGAAGGCTGGCCGGGCGATGGGCCAAGCAGCGTCTACTGGCCATACCACCTTGGATACGTCCGATCTCGGAAGCAAAGCAGAGATGGGTTCGGAAATACTTGGTTGGGACACCTCCTGAGAACACCAGGTATTGTAGACAATTTTGATGACGTTTTGCCATCTTGCCCAGCTCGGCTAGCATTGAGTGGCGCCTTGCTGGACACCGACCTTACGTAAAGTAGAGGCTGGAAGTCCCAAGCCTCCCAAGCCCGCCAAGACCTCTAAGATAAGGACGCAACCCCGCCGCCTCTACCAGGCCTCACACCGAGCTCCTTGCCACGGCTAGGAGTGCTTATTGACCCCGCAGCCGGCCGTATGCAAATGATGGCGTTAAAAGCATCTCGCGCTGTGAAGGGGCCAGGCTTTCAGCAGCTGCCCAGGGGATGGTTTTAGAGGGCGACCGCCTAACGAGGGCCAGCAGAAGTAACGTCTTCTTCTTCAAAGAAGCTTGTGTAACTAACCCAATCAGACAGCTGCCCAGGAGCTAACCTCAGTGCTAGGAAGGAGCGGGAGGGAATTGAGGGGGTGGTTCCTGCTAAGGTCCTGAAATAATAATAAGACAGGCAGGAGAGTCTGACGCATGGTGGCGGAAAAGCTGCAGGTGCAAATAGGGAATGTGGTCTCGTGCGAGCAACTTGTGCATGCTCGCTGTGTGTGAGTGTGCGCTTCCTAGGTACGGCGCGCTGCAGACAGTCAAAAGGGTTGCTCCCTTTCATTAAAAGTTATTCCCCGGATGCAGGCTATTAGAAAGCAACTAACCGCGCTCTACTCACCCTACCCAGGTCTACCGGTGAGTCTCGCCGCTGCTCCCGGCCTGTGGCATTGGCCGCGACGCTGACGTTCCGTCGACAGCGCGGCAGCCGATCAGTGAGCTCAGTGGCTCTGAGCGGGGCGTTCTGTCTACAAGACCTTTTTAAGGAGCCAGCAAAAAAGTGAAGAGAAAGGAAAGCACAAAAGCACCTTGTCTCACTAAGCACTGGAAAGGGCAGCCGGCAGCCGGACGTCAAAGTAGAAAAGCAGCAAGTGAGAGGCTTCTCTCTGCCTATGGCCACACCACCCTGAACACACCCGATCTCGTCTGATCTCAGAATCTAAGCAGGGTTGGGCCTGCTTAGTACTTGGATGGGAGACCGCCTGGGAATACCAGGTGCTGTAGGCTTTTGCTTTTTCTTACTTCCACAAGCCGGGGTCACTCTCCTCTATGCCTTTTTTCCATTCCTTTTTTCACAAGCGCACACATGCTCCTTTCTTCTTTTCATTTGCTTTCTCTCTTGCGCTATTTAATCCTTGCAAAATACCAGCATCCTTCTCATCACCGTGGGCCTCCAGCATTGTTGCTTATTTACTTTTAATACTAGGCTTCTTTTCACCAGGACCAGCGACTCCCGCATGACTGGAGGCAACCACCGCTGACCTGGAGGCAACCACCGGTAACCTGGAGGCCAGTTTACAGCACAACCCAAGCAAAACACCTTTGCAGGCCACACGACCCCCCCGAAGAGCAGCTCAAATTCACTCGCAACCATCTCACCCTCTTCCTTCATTCACTCCTGGGCGTTTCACTCCACCCCAAGTTGCGGGTCCAGCTTGCTCTTTCTGTCACATCCCCGCGATGAACGGTTTAGCCTGCAGGAGACCCTGCCCTGAGCCATTTTTAAACACATCTGATGCGGCAGGTATTTCATTGCTCAACAAACAACACCTATAGGGACGGCACAGCCTATGCATCAGTCCTTCGGAGACCGCCCCAGAACGGCCAGAGTTCTCGTCCCCACGCGAGCCTGAGGAAGGCTGGCCAGGCGATGGGCCAAGCAGCGTCTACTGGCCATACCACCTTGGATACGTCTGATCTCGGAAGCAAAGCAGAGATGGGTTCGGAAATACTTGGTTGGGACACCTCCTGAGAACACCAGGTATTGTAGACAATTTTGATGACGTTTTGCCATCTTGCCCAGCTCGGCTAGCATTGAGTGGCGCCTTGCTGGACACCGACCTTACGTAAAGTAGAGGCTGGAAGTCCCAAGCCTCCCAAGCCCCCCAAGACCTCTAAGATAAGGACGCAACCCCGCCGCCTCTACCAGGCCTCACACCGAGCTCCTTGCCACGGCTAGGAGTGCTTATTGACCCCGCAGCCGGCCGTATGCAAATGATGGCGTTAAAAGCATCTCGCGCTGTGAAGGGGCCAGGCTTTCAGCAGCTGCCCAGGGGATGGTTTTAGAGGGCGACCGCCTAACGAGGGCCAGCAGAAGTAACGTGTTCTTCTTCAAAGAAGCTTGTGTGACTAACCCAATCAGACAGCTGCCCAGGAGCTAACCTCAGTGCTAGGAAGGAGCGGGAGGGAATTGAGGGGGTGGTTCCTGCTAAGGCCCTGAAATAATAATAAGACAGGCAGGAGAGTCTGACGCATGGTGGCGGAAAAGCTGCAGGTGCAAATAGGGAATGTGGTCTCGTGCGAGCAACTTGTGCATGCTCGCTGTGTGTGAGTGTGCGCTTCCTAGGTACGGCGCGCTGCAGACAGTCAAAAGGGTTGCTCCCTTTCATTAAAAGTTAATCCCCGGCTGCAGGCTATTAGAAAGCAACTAACCGCGCTCTACTCACCCTACCCAGGTCTACCGGTGAGTCTCGCCGCTGCTCCCGGCCTGTGGCATTGGCCGCGACGCTGACGTTCCGTCGACAGCGCGGCAGCCGATCAGTGAGCTCAGCGGCTGTGAGCGGGGCGTTCTGTCTACAAGACCTTTTTAAGGAGCCAGCAAAAAAGTGAAGAGAAAGGAAATCACAAAAGCACCTTGTCTTACTAAGCACTGGAAAGGGCAGCCGGCAACCGGACGTCAAAGTGGAAAAGCAGCAAGTGAGAGGCCTGCCGCTGCCTACGGCCACACCACCCTGAACACGCCCTATCTCGTCTGATCTCAGAAGCTAAGCAGGGTCAGGCCTGGTTAGTACTTGGATGGGAGACCGTCTGGGAATACCAGGTGCTGTAGGCTTCTGCTTTTTCTTACTTTCACAAACAGGGGTCACTCTCCTCTATGCCTTTTTTCCATTCCTTTTTTCACAAGCGCACACATGCTCCTTTCTTCTTTTCATTTGCTTTCTCTCTTGCGCTATTTAATCCTTGCAAAATACCAGCATCCTTCTCATCACCGTGGGCCTCCAGCATTGTTGCTTATTTACTTTTAATACTAGGCTTCTTTTCACCAGGACCAGCGACTCCCGCATGACTGGAGGCAACCACCGCTGACCTGGAGGCAACCACCGGTAACCTGGAGGCCAGTTTACAGCACAACCCAAGCAAAACACCTTTGCAGGACACACGACCCCATCGAAGAGCAGCTCAAATTCACTCGCAACCATCTCACCCTCTTCCTTCATTCACTCCTGGGAGTTTCGCTCCACCCCAAGTTGCGGGTCCAGCTTGCTGTTTCTGTCACATCCCCGTGATGAACGATTTAGCCTGCAGGAGACCCTGCGCCGAGCCATTTTTAAACACATCTGATGCGGCAGGTGTTTCATTGCTCAACAAACAACACCTATAGGGACGGCACAGCCTATGCATCGGTCCTTCGGAGACCGCCCCAGAACGGCCAGAGTTCTCGTCCCCACGCGAGCCTGAGGAAGGCTGGCCGGGCGATGGGCCAAGCAGCGTCTACTGGCCATACCACCTTGGATACGTCCGATCTCGGAAGCAAAGCAGAGATGGGTTCGGAAATACTTGGTTGGGACACCTCCTGAGAACACCAGGTATTGTAGACAATTTTGATGACGTTTTGCCATCTTGCCCAGCTCGGCTAGCATTGAGTGGCGCCTTGCTGGACACCGACCTTACGTAAAGTAGAGGCTGGAAGTCCCAAGCCTCCCAAGCCCCCCAAGACCTCTAAGATAAGGACGCAACCCTGCCGCCTCTACCAGGCCTCACACCGAGCTCCTTGCCACGGCTAGGAGTGCTTATTGACCCCGCAGCCGGCCGTATGCAAATGATGGCGTTAAAAGCATCTCGCGCTGTGAAGGGGCCAGGCTTTCAGCAGCTGCCCAGGGGATGGTTTTAGAGGGCGACCGCCTAACGAGGGCCAGCAGAAGTAACGTCTTCTTCTTCAAAGAAGCTTGTGTAACTAACTCAATCAGACAGCTGCCCAGGAGCTAACCTCAGTGCTAGGAAGGAGCGGGAGGGAATTGAGGGGGTGGTTCCTGCTAAGGCCCTGAAATAATAATAAGACAGGCAGGAGAGTCTGACGCATGGTGGCGGAAAAGCTGCAGGTGCAAATAGGGAATGTGGTCTCGTGCGAGCAACTTGTGCATGCTCGCTGTGTGTGAGTGTGCGCTTCCTAGGTACGGCGCGCTGCAGACAGTCAAAAGGGTTGCTCCCTTTCATTAAAAGATAATCCCCGGCTGCAGGCTATTAGAAAGCAACTAACCGCGCTCTACTCACCCTACCCAGGTCTACCGGTGAGTCTCGCCGCTGCTCCCGGCCTGTGGCATTGGCTGCGACGCTGACGTTCCGTCGACAGCGCGGCAGCCGATCAGTGAGCTCAGCGGCTGTGAGCGGGGCGTTCTGTCTACACGACCTTTTTAAGGAGCCAGCAAAAAAGTGAAGAGAAA
This sequence comes from Phyllobates terribilis, assembly GCF_046119375.1. Lineage (NCBI taxonomy): Eukaryota > Metazoa > Chordata > Amphibia > Anura > Dendrobatidae > Phyllobates > Phyllobates terribilis. The sequence goes on from NW_027362764.1 coordinate 692,223,081, forward strand.
GGAAAGCACAAAAGCACCTGGTCTCACTAAGCACTGGAAAGGGCAGCCGGCAACCGGACGTCAAAGTGGAAAAGCAGCAAGTGAGAGGCCTGGCTCTGCCTATGGCCACACCACCCTGAACACGCCCGATCTCGTCTGATCTTGGAAGCTAAGCAGGGTCAGGCCTGGTTAGTACTTGGATGGGAGACTGCCTGGGAATACCAGGTGCTGTAGGCTTTTGCTTTTTTTTACTTCCACCAGCAGGGGTCACTCTCCTCTATGCCTTTTTTCCATTCCTTTTTTCACAAGCGCACACATGCTCCTTTCTTCTTTTCATTTGCTTTCTCTCTTGCGCTATTTAGCCTTGCAAAATATCAGCATCCTTCTCATCACCGTGGGCCTCCAGCATTGTTGCTTATTCACTTTTAATACTAGGCTTCTTTTCACCAGGACCAGCGACTCCCGCATGACTGAAGGCAACCACCGCTGACCTGGAGGCAACCACCGGTAACCTGGAGGCCAGTTTACAGCACAACCCAAGCAAAACACCTTTGCAGGCCACACGACCCCCCCGAAGAGCAGCTCAAATTCACTCGCAACCATCTCACCCTCTTCCTTCATTCACTCCTGGGCGTTTCGCTCCACCCCAAGTTGCGGGTCCAGCTTGCTCTTTCTGTCACATCCCCGCGATGAACGGTTTAGCCTGCAGGAGACCCTGCGCCGAGCCATTTTTAAACACATCTGATGCGGCAGGTGTTTCATTGCTCAACAAACAAAACCTATAGGGACGGCACAGCCTATGCATCGGTCCTTCGGAGACCGCCCCAGAACGGCCAGAGTTCTCGTCCCCACGCGAGCCTGAGGAAGGCTGGCCGGGCGATGGGCCAAGCAGCGTCTACTGGCCATACCACCTTGGATACGTCCGATCTCGGAAGCAAAGCAGAGATGGGTTCGGAAATACTTGGTTGGGACACCTCCTGAGAACACCAGGTATTGTAGACAATTTTGATGACGTTTTGCCATCTTGCCCAGCTCGGCTAGCATTGAGTGGCGCCTTGCTGGACACCGACCTTACGTAAAGTAGAGGCTGGAAGTCCCAAGCCTCCCAAGCCCCCCAAGACCTCTAAGATAAGGACGCAACCCCGCCGCCTCTACCAGGCCTCACACCGAGCTCCTTGCCACGGCTAGGAGTGCTTATTGACCCCGCAGCCGGCCGTATGCAAATGATGGCGCTAAAAGCATCTCGCGCTGTGAAGGGGCCAGGCTTTCAGCAGCTGCCCAGGGGATGGTTTTAGAGAGCGACCGCCTAACGAGGGCCAGCAGAAGTAACGTCTTCTTCTTCAAAGAAGCTTGTGTAACTAACCCAATCAGACAGCTGCCCAGGAGCTAACCTCAGTGCTAGGAAGGAGCGGGAGGGAATTGAGGGGGTGGTTCCTGCTAAGGCCCTGAAATAATAATAAGAGAGGCAGGAGAGTCTGACGCATGGTGGCGGAAAAGCTGCAGGTGCAAATAGGGAATGTGGTCTCGTGCGAGCAACTTGTGCATGCTCGCTGTGTGTGAGTGTGCGCTTCCTAGGTACGGCGCGCTGCAGACAGTCAAAAGGGTTGCTCCCTTTCATTAAAAGTTAATCCCCGGCTGCAGGCTATTAGAAAGCAACTAACCGCGCTCTACTCACCCTACCCAGGTCTACCGGTGAGTCTCGCCGCTGCTCCCGGCCTGTGGCATTGGCCGCGACGCTGACGTTCCGTCGACAGCGCGGCAGCCGATCAGTGAGCTCAGCGGCTCTGAGCGGGGCATTCTGTCTACAAGACTTTTTTAAGGAGCCAGCAAAAAAGTGAAGAGAAAGGAAAGCACAAAAGCACCTTGTCTTACTAAGCACTGGAAAGGGCAGCCGGCAACCGGACGTCACAGTAGAAAAGCAGCAAGTGAGAGGCCTGTCTCTGCCTACGGCCACACCACCCTGAACACGCCCGATCTTGTCTGATCTCAGAAGCTAAGCAGGGTTGGGCCTGGTTAGTACTTGGATGGGAGACTGCCTGGGAATACCAGGTGCTGTAGGCTTTTGCTTTTTCTTACTTCCACAAGCAGGGGTCACTCTCCTCTATGCCTTTTTTCCATTCCTTTTTTCACAAGCACACACATGCTCCTTTCTTCTTTTCATTTGCTTTCTCTCTTGCGCTATTTAATCCTTGCAAAATACCAGCATCCTTCTCATCACCGTGGGCCTCCAGCATTGTTGCTTATTTACTTTTAATACTAGGCTTCTTTTCACCAGGACCAGCGACTCCCGCATGACTGGAGGCAACCACCGCTGACCTGGAGGCAACCACCGGTAACCTGGAGGCCAGTTTACAGCACAACCCAAGCAAAACACCTTTGCAGGCCACACGACCCCCCTGAAGAGCAGCTCAAATTCACTCGCAACCATCTCACCCTCTTCCTTCATTCACTCCTGGGAGTTTCGCTCCACCCCAAATTGCGGGTCCAGCTTGCTCTTTCTGTCACATCCCTGCGATGAATGGTTTAGCCTGCAGGAGACCCTGCGCCGAGCCATTTTTAAACACATCTGATGCGGCAGGTGTTTCATTGCTCAACAAACAACACCTATAGGGACGGCACAGCCTATGCATCGGTCCTTCGGAGACCGCCCCAGAACGGCCAGAGTTCTCGTCCCCACGCGAGCCTGAGGAAGGCTGGCCGGGCGATGGGCCAAGCAGCGTCTACTGGCCATACCACCTTGGATACGTCCGATCTCGGAAGCAAAGCAGAGATGGGTTCGGAAATACTTGGTTGGGACACCTCCTGAGAACACCAGGTATTGATGACATTTTGCCATCTTGCCCAGCTCGGCTAGCATTGAGTGGCGCCTTGCTGGACACCGACCTTACGTAAAGTAGAGGCTGGAAGTCCCAAGCATCCCAAGACCCCCAAGACCTCTAAGATAAGGACGCAACCCCGCCGCCTCTACCAGGCCTCACACCGAGCTCCTTGCCACGGCTAGGAGTGCTTATTGACCCCGCAGCCGGCCGTATGCAAATGATGGCGTTAAAAGCATCTCGCGCTGTGAAGGGGCCAGGCTTTCAGCAGCTGCCCAGGGGATGGTTTTAGAGGGCGACCGCCTAACGAGGGCCAGCAGAAGTAACGTCTTCTTCTTCAAAGAAGCTTGTGTAACTAACCCAATCAGACAGCTGCCCAGGAGCTAACCTCAGTGCTAGGAAGGAGCGGGAGGGAATTGAGGGGGTGGTTCCTGCTAAGGCCCTGAAATAATAATAAGAGAGGCAGGAGAGTCTGACGCATGGTGGCGGAAAAGCTGCAGGTGCAAATAGGGAATGTGGTCTCGTGCGAGCAACTTGTGCATGCTCGCTGTGTGTGAGAGTGCGCTTCCTAGGTACGGCGCGCTGCAGACAGTCAAAAGGGTTGCTCCCTTTCATTAAAAGTTAATCCCCGGCTGCAGGCTATTAGAAAGCAACTAACCGCGCTCTACTCACCCTACCCAGGTCTACCGGTGAGTCTCGCCGCTGCTCCCGGCCTGTGGCATTGGCCTCGACGCTTACGTTCCGTCGACAGCGCGGCAGCCGATCAGTGAGCTCAGCGGCTCTGAGCGGGGCGTTCTGTCTACAAGACCTTTTTAAGGAGCCAGCAAAAAAGTGAAGAGAAAGGAAAGCACAAAAGCACCTTGTCTCACTAAGCACTGGAAAGGGCAGCCGGCAACCGAACGTCAAAGTAGAAAAGCAGCAAGTGAGAGGCCTGTCTCTGCTTATGGTCACACCACCCTAAACATGCCCAATCGTGTCTGATCTTGGAAGCTAAGCAGGGTCAGGCCTGGTTAGTACTTGGATGGGAGACTGCCTGGGAATACCAGGTGCTGTAGGCTTCTGCTTTTTCTTACTTCCACAAGCAGGGGTCACTCTCCTCTATGCCTTTTTTCCATTCCTTTTTTCACAAGCGCACACATGCTCCTTTCTTCTTTTCATTTGCTTTCTCTCTTGCGCTATTTAATCCTTGCAAAATACCAGCATCCTTCTCATCACCGTGGGCCTCCAGCATTGTTGCTTATTTACTTTTAATACTAGGCTTCTTTTCACCAGGACCAGCGACTCCCGGCTGACTGGAGGCAACCACCGCTGACCTGGAGGCAACCACCGGTAACCTGGAGGCCAGTTTACAGCAAAACACCTTTGGAGGCCACACGACCCCCCCGAAGAGCAGCTCAAATTCACTCGCAACCATCTCACCCTCTTCCTTCATTCACTCCTGGGCGTTTCGCTCCACCCCTAGTTGCGGGTCCAGCTTGCTCTTTCTGTCACATCCCCGCGATGAACGGTTTAGCCTGCAGGAGACCCTGCGCCGAGCCATTTTTAAACACATCTGATGCGGCAGGTGTTTCATTGCTCAACAAACAACACCTATAGGGACGGCACAGCCTATGCATCGGTCTTTCGGAGACCGCCCCACGCGAGCCTGAGGAAGGCTGGCCGGGCGATGGGCCAAGCAGCGTCTACTGGCCATACCACCTTGGATACGTCCGATCTCGGAAGCAAAGCAGAGATGGGTTCGGAAATACTTGGTTGGGACACCTCCTGAGAACACCAGGTATTGTAGACAATTTTGATGACGTTTTGCCATCTTGCCCAGCTCGGCTAGCATGGAGTGGCGCCTTGCTGGACACCGACCTTACGTAAAGTAGAGGCTGGAAGTCCCAAGCCTCCCAAGCCCCCCAAGACCTCTAAGATAAGGACGCAACCCCGCCGCCTCTACCAGGCCTCACACCGAGCTCCTTGCCACGGCTAGGAGTGCTTATTGACCCCGCAGCCGGCCGTATGCAAATGATGGCGTTAAAAGCATCTCGCGCTGTGAAGGGGCCAGGCTTTCAGCAGCTGCCCAGGGGATGGTTTTAGAGGGCGACCGCCTAACGAGGGCCAGCAGAAGTAACGTCTTCTTCTTCAAAGAAGCTTGTGTAACTAACCCAATCAGACAGCTGCCCAGGAGCTAACCTCAGTGCTAGGAAGGAGCGGGAGGGAATTGAGGGGGTGGTTCCTGCTAAGGCCCTGAAATAATAATAAGACAGGCAGGAGAGTCTGACGCATGGTGGCGGAAAAGCTGCAGGTGCAAATAGGGAATGTGGTCTCGTGCGAGCAACTTGTGCATGCTCGCTGTGTGTGAGTGTGCGCTTCCTAGGTACGGCGCGCTGCAGACAGTCAAAAGGGTTGCTCCCTTTCATTAAAAGTTAATCCCTGGCTGCAGGCTATTAGAAAGCAACTAACCGCGCTCTACTCACCCTACCCAGGTCTACCGGTGAGTCTCGCCGCTGCTCCCGGCCTGTGGCATTGGCCGCGACGCTGACGTTCCGTCGACAGCGCGGCAGCCGATCAGTGAGCTCAGCGGCTCTGAGCGGGGCGTTCTGTCTACAAGACCTTTTTAAGGAGCCAGCAAAAAAGTGAAGAGAAAGGAAAGCACAAAAGCACCTTGTCTCACTAAGCACTGGAAAGGGCAGCTGGCAACCGGACGTCAAAGTAGAAAAGCAGCAAGTGAGAGGCCTGTCTCTGCCTACGGCTACACCACCCTGAACACACCCGATCTCGTCTCATCTTGGAATCTAAGCAGGGTTGGGCCTGGTTACTACTTGGATGGGAGACTGCCTGGGAATACCAGGTGCTGTAGGCTTTTGCTTTTTCTTACTTCCACAAGCAGGGGTCACTCTCCTCTATGCCTTTTTTCCATTCCTTTTTTCACAAGCGCACACATGCTCCTTTCTTCTTTTCATTTGCTTTCTCTCTTGCGCTTTTTAATCCTTGCAAAATACCAGCATCCTTCTCATCACCGTGGGCCTCCAGCATTGTTGCTTATTTACTTTTAATACTAGGCTTCTTTTCACCAGGACCAGCGACTCCCGCATGACTGGAGGCAACCACCGCTGACCTGGAGGCAACCACTGGTAACCCGGAGGCCAGTTTACAGCACAACCCAAGCTAAACACCTTTGCAGGCCACACGACCCCCCCGAAGAGCAGCTCAAATTCACTCGCAACCATCTCACCCTCTTCCTTCATTCACTCCTGGGCGTTTCGCTCCACCCCAAGTTGTGGGTCCAGCTTGCTCTTTCTGTCACATCCCCGCGATGAACGGTTTAGCCTGCAGGAGACCCTGCGCCGAGCCATTTTTAAACACATCTGATGCGGCAGGTGTTTCATTGCTCAACAAACAACACCTATAGGGACGGCACAGCCTATGCATCGGTCCTTCGGAGACCGCCCCAGAACGGCCAGAGTTCTCGTCCCCACGCGAGCCTGAGGAAGGCTGGCCGGTCGATGGGCCAAGCAGCGTCTACTGGCCATACCACCTTGGATACGTCCGATCTCGGAAGCAAAGCAGAGATGGGTTCAGAAATACTTGGTTGGGACACCTCCTGAGAACACCAGGTATTGTAGACAATTTTGATGACGTTTTGCCATCTTGCGCAGCTCGGCTAGCATGGAGTGGCGCCTTGCTGGACACCGACCTTACGTAAAGTAGAGGATGGAAGTCCCAAGCCCCCCAAGACCTCTAAGATAAGGACGCAACCCCGCCGCCTCTACCAGGCCTCACACCGAGCTCCTTGCCACGGCTAGGAGTGCTTATTGACCCCGCAGCCGGCCGTATGCAAATGATGGCGTTAAAAGCATCTCGCGCTGTGAAGGGGCCAGGCTTTCAGCAGCTGCCCAGGGGATGGTTTTAGAGGGCGACCGCCTAACGAGGGCCAGCAGAAGTAACGTCTTCTTCTTCAAAGAAGCTTGTGTAACTAACCCAATCAGACAGCTGCCCAGGAGCTAATGACGCGCCCCCTGGGCCAGTGTTGTTTGGGGAATACCCTGAGCCGGATCAGATGGGGGTTGTAGTCTCCGAGTGGCGGTGACCCGGTCCGTGCCCAGGGTGTCAAGCTCAGTGTGTGGCAGTCCTTATGATGTTACTAGATGTTCTTTTATGTCGACTACGCCACCCGTTGAATTGCGGTCAGTACGGCCGCCGCTGCAGCAGGGTCCGCTGAGGCTGATGGTGTTTGTGCAGCTTCGGTAGTATAACCCCCAACGGGAGGGGTATGGCCTCAGGGGGTCAGGTGCAGAGGATGGTGGTTGTGGAAGTGCAGTGAAGATGGTAATGAGAGTCAGAGTCGGGTTGTGCAGTTCAGGGTTTTTACTTACTGTGGTTTTTGTACCGGTCACTCCGGCCTTGAGTGACCACCCGAGCCGTGCTGCGTCCACCAGGTCCTGGACTCGGCCAACCCCCAAGTAGTTCTGGAGCGTGGTTCTGAGCTCCCTTTCTGTCCTGTCCTCTTCTCTGGCCTTCCCCACCAGGGATCCACCTATGTCCGGCTCCCTCGGGCCTCTTGGTGGTAAACCCTTGTCTCTGGGTTCCCTGACCCTATTCCTGGTCTGCCTTCCGGGTGGATTTAGTGGGTGGTCGTGGCAGATCCTGCCCACGACCTCCGGTCTCTGGCTAAGGTGTGCTGTAGCCTCTGCCAGCTTGGGATCCGGTACCCTGTTGCCAACTCTTCACCCTTGGATTTAGTTTGGGCTCTCAGAGTTCCTTCTTTCTCCCCCTCTGGGTCTTTCTTTCTCCTCTCTCTTGGCCTGGGGCTGCTCTGCTCTTCTGCTTTCTTCCTCTACTCACTCCACAAAAGACTGACAGACTGACCCTCACTCTGCAAAAAGACCCTGTCCTAAGATGGTGCCCACCTTATATACTCCCTCTATGTGTGAGCTCAGGTGACCAGCACCCAATGAGCTCCTAACTTTACCCAGACTGCTCCCCCTATCTGCCCCTACACTACTGGGATGTTCCACCCCCCCTCCCACTCCAGCCAAGGACAGACTCGGTCGTACCTGCACATTTCTAAGTGGGAGTACCGTTGGTCTGCCCTCCGGAAATGGGATGTGTGTAGTGCATGCAGCCTACTGAGCTCAGCTCCACACTCCATCCTTACCCGGGAGTGGAATATCACACCTCTGGCTTGAGGTGCAATACCCCTGTAGCAGCCGAATCCTCAGGGTGCTACATTCCCCCCTGGTAAATCACAGCACGTCCTCGGGCTGTAAGAAAACAAAACACCAAAACATACAATTTTTGCATAAACAACATAATAAAACATCATATAAAACTTTTCATAAAAACTTTTCATTAGAAACATTCTTGTCTTCTGGTACCTCCGGTCACGGTGCAACTTGTGACCGGGTATAGTGCAACAGTTTCTTTAAGAAAATGGTTTTCCTATAAAACCAGTAGGGGGCGCTTTAGGAAGCGCAACTATATACAATAGGGAAGGTGGCCGCTCTCAGTCCTCGGCCAGGTTATGGATAGGGGACACACGGGTTAACAGTTCAATTCGCTGGTCCCAACGGGGACTATAATAGCAGCAACAGTTTTTGGTACCCTTACGGGTAACTATATACAGTCTCTTCACTACCGTACTCAACGACGGCGTCCTCCTGCTCTTTCTTTGTGGACAGTTTCAGTTTCAGACCCGTCCGGGTCCTCTTGCTCCTCCTCACACCGCAGCTCCTCCTCCGTCAGGCGATGCACATGGAGGGCGTAGGGTCCTTTGGCACACTTGTGCCGGGTGAAGGTGACCTCGTCCCCTAAATACAGGTCACGACCTCTGTGTCCCTCCGGTAGGTGGGACTCAACGTCTCTCCTGGTCACGAAGACGTCGCCTGGGGTGCGGTGATCCCTGATGAAACCCCACCCATGCTGCAGATTGAACTTTATCACAGTCCCGATGGTACGGGGACCATGCGCTGCACGGGGGTTTCTCCTGGTCCGGCTCTTCTGCTCCGCGCTCCTTATTTGGGCTTGCTGTTCCCGGACCCGCCTCTCTCTCCGCTCCCTCTCAAAGACCTCGAGCTGCTGGCGGCAGCACTCTGCACGCTCCGCTGCGGCTGCCCGAGTCTCCTGAGTGAACCCCATGAGGTCTTCTCCGGTGGGATCCCACTCAAACTGGGTCTCTTCTAGCGGGGGCGAGATCCTCTTTATGGGCTTTGGAGCCGGGATCAGGGGTTCGCACATGGCCCTTGCTTTTTGCAGCTCCAGCTGGATGTATTCCTGGGGCCATACGAAGGGCTGCCCATCCGGGCACGTATGTTGGGCGAACAGGTCTTCACCCAGGTGCGGCACTCTTGTTTTTATGGGCGCAGTGGTGGTAGCGGCGCCCGGGTTAACCAGGCCTTGCGACCAGGCCTGGGGCACCTTGAAAGTAAAGGGCACCGTAAGAACGGCGGCGCCCTGTGTTACTTGGCCCTGCGACCAGGCCGGGGGCTCCGCGGAGGTAGGGGGCGCTGTTGGTATTGCGTCGCCCGGGGGTACTAGGCCTTGCGACCAGGCCGATGGTACTTCCTGCTTGACCACGCTCGGGGTCGAGGCGTGTGACGTCACAGGGGTCGCGGCTTCCGTTTGAGGCCTAGTCTGCGGCGGTGACGTTGCAGCGACGGGCACCGCAGGGGGTACTTCGGGCTCTGCGACGGGGAGCTGGGGCAGGCACGCGGTTTCCCGGCTCGGGGTAGTGACGTCCCCTTTACCTGCCTCCATTCGTTCGGCTCCCTTCTCGGCGCCGTCTCCGGCCTTCAGTCCTCCTGCGCCATCCTCAGAGGCGGTCTGTCTCCTCGTCTCGGGTGGCGTGCTCCGCTGACGAGTCTCGGTCTGCTGGGCCATCTCTCGGCTCCACTCCGCCAACGTCTCTCGTTGCACCCGGGCCAACCTCTGTGCGAGGCCCTCCAGCGCAGTCTGTGCACACTCCCGATCTCGGGGGAGCTGTGCTAGAATCTCCAGCAGGCTTTCTGGAGTGGCGACCGGCAACAGGCTCCTGACCACTGGGTCGGTGCTGCCTGGAGTGGCGGCCCGCATCAGGCTCCTGACCACTGGGTCGGTGCTGCCTGGCTCTCCCTCCATCTCCGGGTGTGCTTTCTCTGGACTCTTCTCCAGGCTTCTCGTCTCCGGGTGCGCTCTCTCTGGACTGCTCCAGGCGGCACCCATCTTCGTTCTTTTCTTTTGTCTCCGCCCACATTGAAGGTGGTCCCGGGGCAACTTTGTGATTGTCAGTTCCAGGGGCAGTTCTCTCACGCTGATGGACATATCAATCATCACAGTCTCTGCTGGTGGGGGCGGTTTCCACTTTTGGCGCCATTCTTCGACCTGGCCCACGATGGGAGGTGGCCTTTTGCCACCCTCTGGCACGCCCATAATGGCGTCCGCTCCCCCAAGGCGGGAAATCTTCGGAAATGGCGGGAATCGTCTCCCAGTGGCGGGAAACTCCATGGATGGCGGGAAAAAGCTGCAAATGGCGGACAACCGGCGGGAAACGACCTGTGATGGGGCCCGTTGGCGGGGACCCTCCGGAACCGGCAGGAGACTTCTTTTTGAGGTAACGGTGAACTTTTCTTCAGGCACGCAGTACCCGGTTGTCGCGGGCACGTTATCCTGCCGACTACGCCAAAGTTGATGCGCCCCCTGGGCCAGTGTTGTTTGGGGAATACCCGGAGCCGGATCAGATGGGGGTTGTAGTCTCCGAGTGGCGGTGACCCGGTCCGTGCCCAGGGTGTCAAGCTCAGTGTGTGGCAGTCCTTATGATGTTACTAGATGTTCTTTTATGTCGACTACGCCACCCGTTGAATTGCGGTCAGTACGGCCGCCGCTGCAGCAGGGTCCGCTGAGGCTGATGGTGTTTGTGCAGCTTCGGTAGTATAACCCCCAACGGGAGGGGTATGGCCTCAGGGGGTCAGGTGCAGAGGATGGTGGTTGTGGAAGTGCAGTGAAGATGGTAATGAGAGTCAGAGTCGGGTTGTGCAGTTCAGGGTTTTTACTTACTGCTGTTTTTGTACCGGTCACTCCGGCCTTGAGTGACCACCCGAGCCGTGCTGCGTCCACCAGGTCCTGGACTCGACCAACCCCCAAGTAGTTCCGGAGCGTGGTTCTGAGCTCCCTTTCTGTCCTGTCCTCTTCTCTGGCCTTCCCCACCAGGGATCCACCTATGTCCGGCTCCCTCGGGCCTCTTGGTGGTAAACCCTTGTCTCTGGGTTCCCTGACCCTATTCCTGGTCTGCCTTCCGGGTGGATTTAGTGGGTGGTCGTGGCAGATCCTGCCCACGACCTCCGGTCTCTGGCTAAGGTGTGCTGTAGCCTCTGCCAGCTTGGGATCCGGTACCCTGTTGCCAACTCTTCACCCTTGGATTTAGTTTGGGCTCTCAGAGTTCCTTCTTTCTCCCCCTCTGGGTCTTTCTTTCTCCTCTCTCTTGGCCTGGGGCTGCTCTGCTCTTCTGCTTTCTTCCTCTACTCACTCCACAAAAGACTGACAGACTGACCCTCACTCTGCAAAAAGACCCTGTCCTAAGATGGTGCCCACCTTATATACTCCCTCTATGTGTGAGCTCAGGTGACCAGCACCCAATGAGCTCCTAACTTTACCCAGACTGCTCCCCCTATCTGCCCCTACACTACTGGGATGTTCCACCCCCCCTCCCACTCCAGCCAAGGACAGACTCGGTCGTACCTGCACATTTCTAAGTGGGAGTACCGTTGGTCTGCCCTCCGGAAATGGGATGTGTGTAGTGCATGCAGCCTACTGAGCTCAGCTCCACACTCCATCCTTACCCGGGAGTGGAATATCACACCTCTGGCTTGAGGTGCAATACCCCTGTAGCAGCCGAATCCTCAGGGTGCTACACTAACCTCAGTGCTAGGAAGGAGCGGGAGGGAATTGAGGGGGTGGTTCCTGCTAAGGCCCTGAAATAATAATAAGACAGGCAGGAGAGTCTGACGCATGGTGGCGGAAAAGCTGCAGGTGCAAATAGGGAATGTGGTCTCGTGCGAGCAACTTGTGCATGCTCGCTGTGTGTGAGTGTGCGCTTCCTAGGTACGGCGCGCTGCAGACAGTCAAAAGGGTTGCTCCCTTTCATTAAAAGTTAATCCCCGGCTGCAGGCTATTAGAAAGCAACTAACCGCGCTCTACTCACCCTACCCAGGTCTACCGGTGAGTCTCGCCGCTGCTCCCGGCCTGTGGCATTGGCCGCGACGCTGACATTCCGTCGACAGCGCGGCAGCAGATCAGTGAGCTCAGCGTCTCTGAGCGGGGCGTTCTGTCTACAAGACCTTTTTAAGGAGCCAGCAAAAAACTGAAGAGAAAGGAAAGCACAAAAGCACCTTATCTTACTAAGCACTGGAAAGGGCAGCCGGCAACCGGACGTCAAAGTGGAAAAGCAGCAAGTGAGAGGCCTGTCTCTGCCTATTGCCACACCACCCTGAACACGCCCAATCTTGTCTGATCTTGGAAGCTAAGCAGGGTTGGGCCTGGTTAGTACTTGGATGGGAGACCGCCTGAGAAAAGCAGGTGCTGTAGGCTTTTGCTTTTTCTTACTTCCACCAGCAGGGGTCACTCTCCTCTATGCCTTTTTTCCATTCCTTTTTTCACAAGCGCACACATGCTCCTTTCTTCTTTTCATTTGCTTTCTCTCTTGCGCTATTTAATCCTTGCAAAATACCAGCATCCTTCTCATCACCGTGGGCCTCCAGCATTGTTGCTTATTTACTTTTAATACTAGGCTTCTTTTCACCAGGACCAGCGACTCCCGCATGACTGGAGGAAACCACCGCTGACCTGGAGGCCAGTTTACAGCACAACCCAAGCAAAACACCTTTGCAGGCCACACGACCCCCCCCGAAGAGCAGCTCAAATTCACTCGCAACCATCTCACCCTCTTCCTTCATTCACTCCTGGGCGTTTCGCTCCACCCCAAGTTGTGGGTCCAGCTTGCTCTTTCTGTCACATCCCCGCGATGAACGGTTTAGCCTGCAGGAGACCCTGCGCCGAGCCATTTTTAAACACATCTGATGCGGCAGGTGTTTCATTGCTCAACAAACAACACCTATAGGAACGGCACAGCCTATGCATCGGTCCTTCGGAGACCGCCCCAGAACGGCCAGAGTTCTCGTCCCCACGCGAGCCTGAGGAAGGCTGGCCGGTCGATGGGCCAAGCAGCGTCTACTGGCCATACCACCTTGGATACGTCCGATCTCGGAAGCAAAGCAGAGATGGGTTTGGAAATACTTGGTTGGGACACCTCCTGAGAACACCAGGTATTGTAGACAATTTTGATGACGTTTTGCCATCTTGCGCAGCTCGGCTAGCATGGAGTGGCGCCTTGCTGGACACCGACCTTACGTAAAGTAGAGGGTGGAAGTCCCAAGCCGTCCAAGCCCCCCAAGACCTCTAAGATAAGGACGCAACCCCGCCGCCTCTACCAGGCCTCACACCGAGCTCCTTGCCACGGCTAGGAGTGCTTATTGACCCCGCAGCCGGCCGTATGCAAATGATGGCGTTAAAAGCATCTCGCGCTGTGAAGGGGCCAGGCTTTCAGCAGCTGCCCAGGGGATGGTTTTAGAGGGCGACCGCCTAACGAGGGCCAGCAGAAGTAACGTCTTCTTCTTCAAAGAAGCTTGTGTAACTAACCCAATCAGACAGCTGCCCAGGAGCTAACCTCAGTGCTAGGAAGGAGCGGGAGGGAATTGAGGGGGTGGTTCCTGCTAAGGCCCTGAAATAATAATAAGACAGGCAGGAGAGTCTGACGCATGGTGGTGGAAAAGCTGCAGGTGCAAATAGGGAATGTGGTCTCGTGCGAGCAACTTGTGCATGCTCGCTGTGTGTGAGTGTGCGCTTCCTAGGTACGGCGCGCTGCAGACAGTCAAAAGGGTTGCTCCCTTTCATTAAAAGTTAATCCCCGGCTGCAGGCTATTAGAAAGCAACTAACCGCGCTCTACTCACCCTACCCAGGTCTACCGGTGAGTCTCGCCGCTGCTCCCGGCCTGTGGCATTGGCCGCGACGCTGACGTTCTGTCGACAGCGCGGCAGCCGATCAGTGAGCTCAGCGTCTCTGAGCGGGGCGTTCTGTCTACAAGACCTTTTTAAGGAGCCAGCAAAAAACTGAAGAGAAAGGAAAGCACAAAAGCACCTTATCTTACTAAGCACTGGAAAGGGCAGCCGGCAACCGGACGTCAAAGTGGAAAAGCAGCAAGTGAGAGGCCTGTCTCTGCCTACTGCCACACCACCCTGAACACGCCCAATCTTGTCTGATCTCGGAAGCTAAGCAGGGTTGGGCCTGGTTAGTACTTGGATGGGAGACCGCCTGGGAATACCAGGTGCTGTAGGCTTTTGCTTTTTCTTACTTCCACCAGCAGGGGTCACTCTCCTCTATGCCTTTTTTCCATTCCTTTTTTCACAAGCGCACACATGCTCCTTTCTTCTTTTCATTTGCTTTCTCTCTTGCGCTATTTAATCCTTGCAAAATACCAGCATCCTTCTCATCACCGTGGACCTCCAGCATTGTTGCTTATTTACTTTTAATACTAGGCTTCTTTTCACCAGGACCAGCGACTCCCGCATGACTGGAGGAAACCACCGCTGACCTGGAGGCCAGTTTACAGCACAACCCAAGCAAAACACCTTTGCAGGCCACATGACCCCCCCGAAGAGCAGCTCAAATTCACTCGCAACCATCTCACCCTCTTCCTTCATTCACTCCTGGGCGTTTCGCTCCACCCCAAGTTGTGGGTCCAGCTTGCTCTTTCTGTCACATCCCCGCGATGAACGGTTTAGCCTGTAGGAGACCCTGCGCCGAGCCATTTTTAAACACATCTGATGCGGCAGGTGTTTCGTTGCTCAACAAACAACACCTATAGGGACGGCACAGCCTATGCATCGGTACTTCGGAGACCGCCCCAGAACGGCCAGAGTTCTCGTCCCCACGCGAGCCTGAGGAAGGCTGGCCGGTCGATGGGCCAAGCAGCGTCTACTGGCCATACCACCTTGGATACGTCCGATCTCGGAAGCAAAGCAGAGATGGGTTTGGAAATACTTGGTTGGGACACCTCCTGAGAACACCAGGTATTGTAGACAATTTTGATGACGTTTTGCCATCTTGCGCAGCTCGGCTAGCATGGAGTGGCGCCTTGCTGGTGAGAGGATGATAGGAGTTATACTTCACCCAAGACTACGATGTAAGACACAGATGAAGTTATTCTTCCCTTATCTGGACATTTGGACTGACGCCCAGAAATTAGATTGTAACTTGTTTTTAGCTGTCTCAGCAACCTTCTACTGTTATCACTTTTCTGTTTATGAAACTTTCTTATCAACATTCCACTGTTATGAATCATCACTTCACTGCTTGTGAAACAAAGGCATTTTACTGCGCATGTGTGACAAAAAAACTAAGATTATTAGTATAAATAAAGGGACAGCACCTATAGAGGCTGACGCGCTCAGGGGCTTCCCAGTACTTGATTATACACTACGTGTCTGTGTATTTCTTGTTACGGGGATACCCCGACTCCAACAAGGACCCTCCATGGCTGAATGATCCTAACAATTCCTGGCGCCCGAAACAGGGACCCGAGGTCTGCGTATTCCTTCAAGTTCATCGACCGGCACGAGTAACCGCTGAGATTGGGACATCGGAACAGCAGATGACAATCCTGGCCAGGTAAGAGACACTGTTAGTTCTCTTACATCTGCTCTGTGATAGTCCATAAATTTCATGCATATCTTGTGTTGGGATTGAGGAACTAGTAGAGAAGGATACCTATAGCTCGGGTCATTCATGTATATACTGTAGGATCTGCCGAAGGAGAGGTCAGAGAAGGTTATGAAACGGATGGTATGAAAGAGATGTGGATGTCGGGAATAGCCTCATAAGCCGCACTAAGGTAGATGACATAAGTATTACGGAGATTGCCTAACTGAGTCATAAGGTTGTGTCCTTTCGGGGAAACCTTCGCTCACGCTTAACTCCCGAACCTTTGTCCTCCTTTTTGACGGATAAGAGATTGACAGAATGAGCCCATGGAAGTAATGATAATACTCCAGGGACACGATATATAATGGAGACTGTATGGTTCATTTTATGTATTGTTGGTCTTGCCCTTGTTGCCATATATATATGTGTTAGAATTACTCTACACTTCAGACAAAACGGTCCAGAGAAACCGTTTCAGATACTGGCTCCTTAGGACAGAATAGGTAACGAGGAAAGGTAAAATATAGAATATATTTTATCTAACCCAAAAAGCCTCCTAAGGTAGGAATAGTCAGGAAAAATGGGCAACAAACAGACTAAGACCACAAATGATGAACAAGATGTCTATACAATCGTGAAAGAAAGGTGTGGTGTAGAAGCAACTAAGAATTTAGGGAAAGTTTGCAAAACTTTTCAGGTAGCAAGGCATGACAGGTTCAACAGGAAACTATGGGAGGACATTTGGGTTAGAAAAGCAGGAGTGATAAGAGACAAAGGACGGCAGGAACAAGTAGAGGCCATGGTCGAACTATCAAAAACAGCAGAGACAGACCATTGGACTTTTAATAAAGACAATGGATTATGGAGAACTCCAGTCAGACAGGGTCCCATTGTACAAACAGAAAACAGTAAACAAATGAACCCATTGGCACCACCATATCAGCCCAGGTCAGAACCCACACTGTATCCTGATTTTCGGGGTCCGGGTGGATGGACATGTACAAACTGTGGACTCCAGAATCCAGACTGGAGAGACACATGTGCAGGATGTGGAGCACCACGACCACATGATATGTTGGCACCAGTGCGTATCCTCAGTCGACCATACAGAGAAGAAGATGGTGGCAATCCACCGCGTAGAGTAACTAGATACCATCAGACTAGACAATATTTTCCACGGACCCCCGCTGAGGGAATGTCCCTACTTCAGAATGCACCAGATCCAATACAATGCCCACTAAGATTTGCTACGTACATACAGCAGATAATACACACCCATAATGGAACATGGTCAGATGGGACAGAATTATGTAGAATGAAAATGACACCAGGGTTGTATCAGGAATTGATGACAGTTATAGAACCTCATAGACCTCAACCAGTAGATGGTGAGGATCCAAATACCGCACTGTCAGGACAGAATTTTATGATCAGACTTATGGAGTTTATGAGAACTAAACAACGAATGAGAGGGACTTCAGGAACTGTCTCCCAGAAGTCAGGACAGCCTGTAGATGAATACTACTTAGCGGTAGAAAACAGTTACAGAGACGAGGGAATGGACCTTACCAATGAAGGAGTCATTCGACTGATGACAAAAACTTTTATAGAGAATCTTAACCCAAAACTTAGGGAAAAGTTCAAGGCTGCAACTCCTGATTGGAGAACCTTAGATGATCCCCAGATAGTCAGACAAAAACTATTAGGGATAGAAATGGATATGCGTGAGGCAGCATCCAAACCCGTCAGAGTAGCAGCAAATAATAGTCTGGTCAATAAAAACAACAGATCAAATCAGACCTATGACAAAGGGAACTTGGATAAGAAAACTAATCCATGTCACTACTGTAAGAAACCAGGACATTGGATTAGAGAATGCAGGAAAAAAGCCAGGGATATAGAAGATGGTACCTATGTCCCAAGAGAATCACAAGAAAAGACAGTACAGGCTTCTGCTCCTGCAGCAAGCGAGTGACTAGACGTGATGCAAACCACTTTGACTGGAAGGCGCCCAATAATTCAGGTAAAAGTAGCAGGAAAACAATGCCCTTTTCTAATAGATACCGGAGCAACTTCCTCCGTCCTCAATGAAGACGCCTTACCAAATGCTGATTGTTTATCAGATGATGTAACCTATACCGAAGGGTATGATGGAGGAATCAGGCCACTCCCATATAGTATTCCCCTTGAAACAAAGATAGGATCTAAAATATTTTTATCTAAATTTCTTTTTGTCAAAGGGGCACCTACTTGTCTTCTAGGTACAGACCTATTAAAGCAGACAGAAATGAATATCCAATTTTTGGAGGATGGTAGAGTCCAAATTTTGGTGCCTGATGACCAAGAGTCTCTAGAAAACATTGTAAAAGTCCAAGCCTTAGAGGATGAGAAAGATCCTGCCCCTACCCAAATTATTTTAGATCTTTCTGAGGTACCAGAAAAATTATGGGCACAACATGACACCGATGTAGGACTAATGCCAATAGCTCCAGTAAAAGTCACTCCTGTTCCAGGTGTGACACTACCCCAATTGAGACAGTATCCTATTAGTGCCCAACAAGAACACGCCATAGGAGAACAGATAAAAGATTATCTAAAAACTGGAGTACTGATAGAAGTAAAGTCACCAGCCAATACACCGTTGTACCCCGTAAAAAAGAAATCTACTGAGGGGTCAGCTGCTAGATACCGGATGGTACATGATTTAAGAGAGATAAATAAAATTTTGGAACCTATTACTCCTGTTGTGCCAAATCCACACACGTTGCTATCACAGATCCCAGCAACAGCACGAGTATTTTCTGTCATAGACTTATCAAATGCATTTTTTTTAGTACCATTACACCCAGACTGTTACAAACTGTTTCCATTTACATTTAAGAATAGACAATTAGCATGGACAAGATTACCACAGGGTATGATACATTCACCTACCTTGTACTCAGAAGCTATGAGATCAGTTCTTCAAAATTTCAAACCTACGGATGAGGTTGTAATTCTTCAATATGTTGATGACCTATTATTATGTGCCCCTGCTCAAGAGTCCGCAAACAGCAACACAATAAGATTGTTAATATTTCTAGCAGACATGGGCTGTAAAGTTAACAAGAAAAAAGTACAACTTTGTATGACTACGGTAGTATTTCTAGGACACTGCATTTCACAAGGTATTCGGCACCTCACCGCCGACAGACTAAAAATCATTAGAGATCTTGTTCCTCCCAAGAACTACAAAACATTAAGAGCATTTTTGGGAATAGTATCACACTGCAGACAATGGGTTATACATGCTAGTCAGCTTATGCAACCTCTATATGATTGTTTAAAAATCGAGCCTTTTCAGTTAACTGAATCAGCGCTCATAGCCTTTCAAGACCTCAAGAAAGGTCTCATGTCAGCCCCGGCCTTGGGAATCCCAGACTACGCCAAACCATTCCAATTAATGGCTGCGGAAATGTCTAATCATGCTACAGGAGTACTAACACAGAAACATGAAAATAAACAAAGACCTGTCGCATACTATTCTGCTCAATTAGATAATGTTACCAAAGCTGCACCATCATGTGTCAGAGTAGTAGCAGCTGTCTCTCTTTTGGTAGAAAAAGCCTCAGAAATAGTACTAGACCATGCCTTAATAGTACAAACTACACATGATGTACATGGCATACTGAATCAGGTATTGCCAAAACACATTTCAATGGCTAGACATCATAGATTACAATGCTCCTTACTAATGCCACCAAACCTCACTTTTCGCCGCATATTGTCTCTAAATTTAGCCACTCTGTTACCACTAGAGACAAAGGGGGGAGTGGAAGGAGGTCAGGAAGACGAAGATGAAATTTTTTTACAATACCACGAACAAGACAATATAATACATGATTGCTTACAGTGTATAGAACAAGAAACACAAGGGCTACCTAATGTACAGGACACCCCTCTTGACAATCCAGACCTACATATGTATATAGATGGTAGTAGGTATGCAGATGAAACTGGTAACTTTCACACAGGTTATGCCATTGTATCAGATCATGATGTTATTGAAGCTGAGCCAATGCAGGCCAGCTGTTCAGCCCAGGAAGCTGAACTATTAGCTCTAATACGAGCATTACAGTTAGCAAAAGAAAAAACCGCTAATATTTTTACTGATTCTAGATATGCATATGGTATTGTACATGATTTTGGATGTATATGGAGAGCTAGAGGTTACATGACAGCTTCAGGTCAACCAGTAAAACATGGACAAATGATTAGACAAATCCTAGAATCAGCTGCCTCAACCAAACAAGTAGCAGTAATAAAAGTACCTGCACATGTAAGACTCGACACCGAGATAGCTAGGGGTAATGACCGAGCCGACAAGGCTGCTAAGCGAGCTGCAGTAAAACCTCTGACAACTGACCACACTATTAGTGCAGTATCAGAATTTGACTTAATTACACGGCTCAAAGAAGCCCACCAGCAGGTGAGTAGAGAAGAAAAAGAAGAGTGGCAGAAACAGGGGGCAGAAGAAAAAGAAGGACTATGGAGAAAAGGAGATGAGCTTTGTCTCCCCCGAGCGTGGTACCCTGTTGTGGTCAGTGAAGCCCACGGACCTACACATGTGTCTGCAAACGGTATGATACAGAGGGTCAGACAGAAGTGGTTAGCCCCAGGGTTCGGCCAGGTAGCTCGAGCAAAATGTGGTTCTTGTGAAATCTGTTTAGCCCACAATCCAGGACAGACTGTTAAGACCCCCCAGAAGCACCATGTAAGACCACTATATCCGTTCCAGAGACTTCAGATCGATTACATCCAGATGCCTAAGCATGGACACTATGAGTATGTACTGGTATGTGTGGACATGTTTTCGGGGTGGCCAGAGGCTTATCCAGTTCATACAGCCACGGCTAAAGTCACTGCAGTAAAAATAGCACATGAACTGGTACCCCGTTATGGTATCCCAGAAGTGATCGAGTCAGATAGAGGTACACATTTTACTGGAGAGATCTTTCAGAATGTAATGAAAATGTTGTGTATAAAAAGTGAACTACACACCCCTTACCACCCACAGAGTTCTGGTAAGGTTGAGAGAATGAATGGAACACTTAAGTTAAAAATACAGAAAGCCATGGCAGAAACACAGAAACCATGGACTGAGTGTCTCCCAATAGCATTGTATTCAGTCAGAAACACCCCCCAGGGAAAGAGCAAACTCACCCCCCATGAAATATTGTTTGGTAGAGTTGCCAATACAGGATTGTATTTCCCACAGACTTTAATGTTAGAAACTGAAAGCTTAACTGCTTATGTACAAAATTTATGTAAGCATGTGTCTAAAATACACTCTTTAGTGTTCTCTTCCATTCCAGATCCTGATTCCATTGAGGGAACGCACAAGCTGCAACCAGGAGACGAAGTTTACGTAAAAAGACATAACAGAAGAACGCTAGAACCCAGATTTGAGGGTCCATATCAGGTGTTATTGACAACTCCAACTGCAGTAAAATTGGAAGGAAAATCAGCATGGGTACATGCAAGCCATTGCAAAAAGAAATAGTGGTGATTGTACTTGTGTTAGCTATAACGATAGATCAGGGAGACCTGTGGGATAAACTAAGTTCCCCAAAACCTGCAGATAATAAATTTATAAAACATCATGAGACATTGGTAAACGGGCTGCTCGATGGCGGACAGAAAATAGCAGACTGTTGGATTTGTACGCATTCTCCAATATCAGCCACGAGCATACCCTTCCTGGCCGTACCCATGACCCCTGAGGAAGTGTTTACATGGACTAATTGCTCAGACAAATTAGCAAATAACCAAACCGTTAATTCTAGATTATGGAACACCACTGTTGCCATCCCAGTTGTGGGGTGGGTGGGATTTCCCTGGTGGCAAGGTAATATGACCGGAAAAATAAACAACTTACAATATTTAGCGTTTAAAGGAGGTGTATGGGTTCCTAGAAATAAGACGGGACTATCAGACTTAGGGTTAATTCCTACAGAAAATATACAACTCAGTTTTAGTAGCACAGTATCTTCTTCTCAACCTTTTAAACCTGATATAGTAGAAAAATACATACACAATAATGGTTGGAAATATTCACAATTATTCCCCGATGGAAACAATGATACATGTTCAAAGATACCAGGTAATATATTATGTAATGAATCAAGTGCATATGACCCAGGTACACCGACTTGTGAAAATCCAGATGCAGGATACTGTAGTCCATTAGGTCAAAAACCCCCTTGGTGTATACTTCAGAATGTATCTAAATTTTTAGATTTGGTACATAGGTTGGTGCTCCAACACTCTGCAATATGGGATCTGCCTGAAGGAACCTTCTGGATTTGTGGAAATGGAGCATACAAATGGCTCCCAGTAGGAATAAAAGGTGCATGTACTCTAGGACGCTTAACACCGGCCACATTTATAGTTCAGAATCAGCAGGTAGATATGCAAGCAGTACCTAAACACACACTATACAAAAGAGCAGCCGACAACTCGCCTAGACCTTCAGGTAGGCCACATGTGGTCCAAATGGGAATTCCTAATAAAATATTCAGCACTTTCTTTGTGTATCCAATGTTGATGCAGATGTGGGATAAATTAGTTCAGGCCACCGACTATCTAGATGATCAGATATGGGATATTATGGATATACTTAATACTAGTATAGCTGTCCAAAATCAACTTATAATTGTTACTAATCAACATACTGTAGTGTTAGACTACCTAACTGCGGCCCAGGGAGGAATGTGTCAAATTATTGGTCCAACCTGTTGTCATTACATAGATCCAAACAGTACAATGAGTATGAGGTTCAAGCTGGCAGATATACAACGATTACGGGATGAATATGACAGACACAATGACCAAAATAAAGATAGCTGGTGGTCAGACACCTTCTCCTTTCTCAACCCAAAGAACTGGTTTAAGGGTATTGGAGGTTGGGTGGCTGGAATTCTGCAAGGTATATTACAGATTGTGCTAATTATAGTAGTCATATATGTAGTGTTTAAAATAGGATTAAAAATTATTTTAATATGCATAAATAAGCTTTGTAACACGGACTCAAGAATATGAAAGAAAAGAACTCCCGGACCAGGTTTTCTACCAAAAGTCCATAAGGAAGAATCAAAGGGGGGACTGAGAGGATGATAGGAGTTATACTTCACCCAAGACTACGATGTAAGACACAGATGAAGTTATTCTTCCCTTATCTGGACATTTGGACTGACGCCCAGAAATTAGATTGTAACTTGTTTTTAGCTGTCTCAGCAACCTTCTACTGTTATCACTTTTCTGTTTATGAAACTTTCTTATCAACATTCCACTGTTATGAATCATCACTTCACTGCTTGTGAAACAAAGGCATTTTACTGCGCATGTGTGACAAAAAAACTAAGATTATTAGTATAAATAAAGGGACAGCACCTATAGAGGCTGACGCGCTCAGGGGCTTCCCAGTACTTGATTATACACTACGTGTCTGTGTATTTCTTGTTACGGGGATACCCCGACTCCAACAAGGACCCTCCATGGCTGAATGATCCTAACACTGGACACCGACCTTACGTAAAGTAGAGGATGGAAGTCCCAAGCCCCCCAAGACCTCTAAGATAAGGACGCAACCCCACGCCTCTACCAGGCCTCACACCGAGCTCCTTGCCACGGCTAGGAGTGCTTATTGACCCCGCAGCCGGCCGTATGCAAATGATGGCGTTAAAAGCATCTCGCGCTGTGAAGGGGCCAGGCTTTCAGCAGCTGCCCAGGGGATGGTTTTAGAGGGCGACCGCCTAACGAGGGCCAGCAGAAGTAACGTCTTCTTCTTCAAAGAAGCTTGTGTAACTAACCCAATCAGACAGCTGCCCAGGAGCTAACCTCAGTGCTAGGAAGGAACGGGAGGGAATTGAGGGGGTGGTTCCTGCTAAGGCCCTGAAATAATAATAAGACAGGCAGGAGAGTCTGACGCATGGTGGCGGAAAAGCTGCAGGTGCAAATAGGGAATGTGGTCTCGTGCGAGCAACTTGTGCATGCTCGCTGTGTGTGAGTGTGCGCTTCCTAGGTACGGCGCGCTGCAGACAGTCAAAAGGGTTGCTCCCTTTCATTAAAAGTTAATCCCCGGCTGCAGGCTATTAGAAAGCAACTAACCGCGCTCTACTCACCCTACCCAGGTCTACGGTGAGTCTCGCCGCTGCTCCCGGCCTGTGGCATTGGCCGCGACGCTGACGTTCCGTCGACAGCGCGGCAGCCGATCAGTGAGCTCAGCGGCTCTGAGCGGGGCGTTCTGTCTACAAGACCTTTTTAAGGAGCCAGCAAAAAACTGAAGAGAAAGGAAAGCACAAAAGCACCTTATCTTACTAAGCACTGGAAAGGGCAGCCGGCAACCGGACGTCAAAGTAGAAAAGCAGCAAGTGAGAGGCCTGTCTCTGCCTACAGCCACACCACCCTGAACACGCCTGATCTCGTCTGATCTTGGAAGCTAAGCAGGGTTGGGCCTGGTTAGTACTTGGATGGGAGACTGCCTGGGAATACCAGGTGCTGTAGGCTTTTGCTTTTTCTTACTTCCACCAGCAGGGGTCACTCTCCTCTATGCCTTTTTTCCATTCCTTTTTTCACAAGCGCACACATGCTCCTTTCTTCTTTTCATTTGCTTTCTCTCTTGCGCTATTTAATCCTTGCAAAATACCAGCATCCTTCTCATCACCGTGGACCTCCAGCATTGTTGCTTATTTACTTTTAATACTAGGCTTCTTTTCACCAGGACCAGCGACTCCCGCATGACTGGAGGAAACCACCGCTGACCTGGAGGCCAGTTTACAGCACAACCCAAGCAAAACACCTTTGCAGGCCACACTACCCCCCCCCCGAAGAGCAGCTCAAATTCACTCGCAACCATCTCACCCTCTTCCTTCATTCACTCCTGGGCGTTTCGCTCCACCCCAAGTTGTGGGTCCAGCTTGCTCTTTCTGTCACATCCCCGCGATGAACGGTTTAGCCTGCAGGAGACCCTGCGCCGAGCCATTTTTAAACAGATCTGATGCGGCAGGTGTTTCGTTGCTCAACAAACAACACCTATAGGGACGGCACAGCCTATGCATCGGTCCTTCGGAGACCGCCCCAGAACGGCCAGAGTTCTCGTCCCCACGCGAGCCTGAGGAAGGCTGGCCGGTCGATGGGCCAAGCAGCGTCTACTGGCCATACCACCTTGGATACGTCCGATCTCGGAAGCAAAGCAGAGATGGGTTCAGAAATACTTGGTTGGGACACCTCCTGAGAACACCAGGTATTGTAGACAATTTTGATGACGTTTTGCCATCTTGCGCAGCTCGGCTAGCATGGAGTGGCGCCTTGCTGGACACCGACCTTATGTAAAGTAGAGGATAGAAGTCCCAAGCCCCCCAAGACCTCTAAGATAAGGACGCAACCCCGCCGCCTCTACCAGGCCTCACACCGAGCTCCTTGCCACGGCTAGGAGTGCTTATTGACCCCGCAGCCGGCCGTATGCAAATGATGGCGTTAAAAGCATCTCGCGCTGTGAAGGGGCCAGGCTTTCAGCAGCTGCCCAGGGGATGGTTTTAGAGGGCGACCGCCTAACGAGGGCCAGCAGAAGTAACGTCTTCTTCTTCAAAGAAGCTTGTGTAACTAACCCAATCAGACAGCTGCCCAGGAGCTAACCTCAGTGCTAGGAAGGAGCGGGAGGGAATTGAGGGGGTGGTTCCTGCTAAGGCCCTGAAATAATAATAAGACAGGCAGGAGAGTCTGACGCATGGTGGCGGAAAAGCTGCAGGTGCAAATAGGGAATGTGGTCTCGTGCGAGCAACTTGTGCATGCTCGCTGTGTGTGAGTGTGCGCTTCCTAGGTACGGCGCGCTGCAGACAGTCAAAAGGGTTGCTCCCTTTCATTAAAAGTTAATCCCCGGCTGCAGGCTATTAGAAAGCAAATAACCGCGCTCTACTCACCCTACCCAGGTCTACCGGTGAGTCTCGCCGCTGCTCCCGGCCTGTGGCATTGGCCGCGACGCTGACGTTCCGTCGACAGCGCGGCAGCCGATCAGTGAGCTCAGGGTCTGTGAGCGGGGCGTTCTGTCTACAAGACCTTTTTAAGGAGCCAGCAAAAAATTGAAGAGAAAGGAAAGCACAAAAGCACCTTATCTTACTAAGCACTGGAAAGGGCAGCCGGCAACCGGACGTCAAAGTAGAAAAGCAGCAAGTGAGAGGCCTGTCTCTGCCTACGGCCACACCACCTTGAACACGCCCGATCTCGTTTGATCTTGGAAGCTAAGCAGGGTTGGGCCTGGTTAGTACTTGGATGGGAGACCGCCTGGGAATACCAGGTGCTGTAGGCTTTTGCTTTTTCTTACTTCCACCAGCAAGGGTTACTCTCCTCTATGCCTTTTTTCCATTCCTTTTTTCACAAGCGCACACATGCTCCTTTCTTCTTTTCATTTGCTTTCTCTCTTGCGCTATTTAATCCTTGCAAAATACCAGCATCCTTCTCATCACCGTGGACCTCCAGCATTGTTGCTTATTTACTTTTAATACTAGGCTTCTTTTCACCAGGACCAGCGACTCCCGCATGACTGGAGGAAACCACCGCTGACCTGGAGGCAACCACTGGTAACCCGGAGGCCAGTTTACAGCACAACCCAAGCAAAACACCTTTGCAGGCCACACAACCCCCCCCCCGAAGAGCAGCTCAAATTCACTCGCAACCATCTCACCCTCTTCCTTCATTCACTCCTGGGCGTTTCGCTCCACCCCAAGTTGCGGGTCCAGCTTGCTCTTTCTGTCACATCCCCGCGATGAACGGTTTAGCCTGCAGGAGACCCTGCACCGAGCCATTTTTAAACACATCTGATGCGGCAGGTGTTTCATTGCTCAACAAACAACACCTATAGGGACGGCACAGCCTATGCATCGGTCCTTCGGAGACCGCCCCAGAACGGCCAGAGTTCTCGTCCCCACGCGATCCTGAGGAAGGCTGGCCGGTCGATGGGCCAAGCAGCGTCTACTGGCCATACCACCTTGGATACGTCCGATCTCGGAAGCAAAGCAGAGATGGGTTCGGAAATACTTGGTTGGGACACCTCCTGAGAACACCAGGTATTGTAGACAATTTTGATGACGTTTTGCCATCTTGCCCAGCTCGGCTAGCATGGAGTGGCGCCTTGCTGGACACCGACCTTACGTAAAGTAGAGGCTGGAAGTCCCAAGCCTCCCAAGCCCCCCAAGACCTCTAAGATAAGGAAGCAACCCCTCTGCCTCTACCAGGCCTCACACCGAGCTCCTTGCCACAGCTAGGAGTGCTTATTGACCCCGCAGCCGGCCGTATGCAAATGATGGCGTTAAAAGCATCTCTCTCGCGCTGTGAAGGGGCCAGGCTTTCAGCAGCTGCCCAGGGGATGGTTTTAGAGGGCGACCGCCTAACGAGGGCCAGCAGAAGTAAAGTCTTCTTCTTCAAAGAAGCTTGTGTAACTAACCCAATCAGACAGCTGCCCAGGAGCTAACCTCAGTGCTTGGAAGGAGCGGGAGGGAATTGAGGGGGTGGTTCCTGCTAAGGCCCTGAAATAATAATAAGACAGGCAGGAGAGTCTGACGCATGGTGGCGGAAAAGCTGCAGGTGCAAATAGGGAATGTGGTCTCGTGCGAGCAACTTGTGCATGCTCGCTATGTGTGAGTGTGCGCTTCCTAGGTACGGCGCGCTGCAGACAGTCAAAAGGGTTGCTCCCTTTCATTAAAAGTTAATCCCCGGCTGCAGGCTATTAGAAAGCAACTAACCGCGCTCTACTCACCCTACCCAGGTCTACCGGTGAGTCTCGCCGCTGCTCCCGGCCTGTGGCATTGGCCGCGACGCTGACGTTCCGTCGACAGCGCGGCAGCCGATCAGTGAGCTCAGCGGCTGTGAGCGGGGCGTTCTGTCTACAAGACCTTTTTAAGGAGCCAGCAAAAAAGTGAAGAGAAAGGAAAGCACAAAAGCACCTTGTCTTACTAAGCACTGGAAAGGGCAGCCGGCAACCGGACGTCAAAGTGGAAAAGCAGCAAGTGAGAGGCCTGTCTCTGCCTACGGCCACACCACCCTGACCACGCCTGATCTTGGAAGCTAAGCAGTGTTGGGCCTGGTTAGTACTTGGATGGGAGACCGCCTGGGAATACCAGGTGCTGTAGGCTTTTGCTTTTTCTTACTTCCACCAGCAAGGGTCACTCTCCTCTATGCCTTTTTTCCATTCCTTTTTTCACAAGCGCACACATGCTCCTTTCTTCTTTTCATTTGCTTTCTCTCTTGCGCTATTTAATCCTTGCAAAATACCAGCATCCTTCTCATCACCGTGGGCCTCCAGCATTGTTGCTTAGTTACTTTTAATACTAGGCTTCTTTTCACCAGGACCAGCGACTCCCACATGACTGGAGGCAACCACCGCTGACCTGGAGGCCAGTTTACAGCACAACCCAAGCAAAACACCTTTGCAGGCCACACGACCCCCCCGAAGAGCAGCTCAAATTCACTCGCAACCATCTCACCCTCTTCCTTCATTCACTCCTGGGTGTTTCGCTCCACCCCAAGTTGCGGGTCCAGCTTGCTCTTTCTGTCACATCCCCGCGATGAACGGTTTAGCCTGCAGGAGACCCTGCGCCGAGCCATTTTTAAACACATCTGATGTGGCAGGTGTTTCATTGCTCATCAAACAACACCTATAGGGACGGCACAGCCTATGCATCGGTCCTTCGGAGACCGCCCCAGAACGGCCAGAGTTCTCGTCCCCACGCGAGCCTGAGGAAGGCTGGCCGGGCGATGGGCCAAGCAGCGTCTACTGGCCATACCACCTTGGATACGTCCGATCTCGGAAGCAAAGCAGAGATGGGTTCGGAAATACTTGGTTGGGACACCTCCTGAGAACACCAGGTATTGTAGACAATTTTGATGACGTTTTGCCATCTTGCCCAGCTCGGCTAGCATTGAGTGGCGCCTTGCTGGACACCGACCTTACGTAAAGTAGAGGCTGGAAGTCCCAAGCCTCCCAAGCCCCCCAAGACCTCTAAGATAAGGACGCAACCCTGCCACCTCTACCAGGCCTCACACCGAGCTCCTTGCCACGGCTAGGAGTGCTTATTGACCCCGCAGCCGGCCGTATGCAAATGATGGCGTTAAAAGCATCTCGCGCTGTGAAGGGGCCAGGCTTTCAGCAGCTGCCCAGGGGATGGTTTTAAAGGGCGACCGCCTAACGAGGGCCAGCAGAAGTAACGTCTTCTTCTTCAAAGAAGCTTGTGTAACTAACCCAATCAGACAGCTGCCCAGGAGCTAACCTCAGTGCTAGGAAGGAGCGGGAGGGAATTGAGGGGGTGGTTCCTGCTAAGGCCCTGAAATAATAATAAGACAGGCAGGAGAGTCTGACGCATGGTGGCGGAAAAGCTGCAGGTGCAAATAGGGAATGTGGTCTCGTGCGAGCAACTTGTGCATGCTCGCTGTGTGTGAGTGTGCGCATCCTAGGTACGGCGCGCTGCAGACAGTCAAAAGGGTTGCTCCCTTTCATTAAAAGTTAATCCCCGGCTGCAGGCTATTAGAAAGCAACTAACCGCGCTCTACTCACCCTACCCAGGTCTACCGGTGAGTCTCGCCGCTGCTCCCGGCCTGTGGCATTGGCCGCGACGCTGACGTTCCGTCGACAGCGCGGCAGCCGATCAGTGAGCTCAGCGGCTGTGAGCGGGGCGTTCTGTCTACAAGACCTTTTTAAGGAGCCAGCAAAAAAGTGAAGAGAAAGGAAAGCACAAAAGCACCTTGTCTCACTAAGCACTGGAAAGGGCAGCCGGCAACCGGACGTCAAAGTAGAAAAGCAGCAAGTGAGAGGCCAGTCTCTGCTTATGGCCACACCACCCTGAACACGCCCAATCTCGTCTCATCTTGGAAGCTAAGCAGGGTCAGGCCTGGTTAGTACTTGGATGGGAGACCGCCTGGGAATACCAGGTGCTGTAGGCTTTTGCTTTGTCTTACTTCCACAAGCAGGGGTCACTCTCCTCTATGCCTTTTTTCCATTCCTTTTTTCACAAGCGCACACATGCTCCTTTCTTCTTTTCATTTGCTTTCTCTCTTGCGCTATTTAATCCTTGCAAAATACCAGCATCCTTCTCATCACCGTGGGCCTCCAGCATTGTTGCTTATTTACTTTTAATACTAGGCTTCTTTTCACCAGGACCAGCGACTCCCGGCTGACTGGAGGCAACCACCGCTGACCTGGAGGCAACCACCGGTAACCTGGAGGCCAGTTTACAGCACAACCCAAGCAAAACACCTTTGCAGGCCACACGACCCCCCCGAAGAGCAGCTCAAATTCACTCGCAACCATCTCACCCTCTTCCTTCATTCACTCCTGGGCGTTTCGCTCCACCCCTAGTTGCGGGTCCAGCTTGCTCTTTCTGTCACATCCCCGCGATGAACGGTTTAGCCTGCAGGAGACCCTGCGCCGAGCCATTTTTAAACACATCTGATGCGGCAGGTGTTTCATTGCTCAACAAACAACACCTATAGGGACGGCACAGCCTATGCATCGGTCCTTCGGAGACCGCCCCAGAACGGCCAGAGTTCTCGTCCCCACGCGAGCCTGAGGAAGGCTGGCCGGGCGATGGGCCAAGCAGCGTCTACTGGCCATACCACCTTGGATACGTCCGATCTCAGAAGCAAAGCAGAGATGGGTTCGGAAATACTTGGTTGGGACACCTCCTGAGAACACCAGGTATTGTAGACAATTTTGATGACGTTTTGCCATCTTGCCCAGCTCGGCTAGCATGGAGTGGCGCCTTGCTGGACACCGACCTTACGTAAAGTAGAGGCTGGAAGTCCCAAGCCTCCCAAGCCCCCAAGACCTCTAAGATAAGGACGCAACCCCGCCACCTCTACCAGGCCTCACACCGAGCTCCTTGCCACGGCTAGGAGTGCTTATTGACCCCGCAGCCGGCCGTATGCAAACGATGGCGTTAAAAGCATCTCGCGCTGTGAAGGGGCCAGGCTTTCAGCAGCTGCCCAGGGGATGGTTTTAGAGGGCGACCGCCTAACGAGGGCCAGCAGAAGTAACGTCTTCTTCTTCAAAGAAGCTTGTGTAACTAACCCAATCAGACAGCTGCCCAGGAGCTAACCTCAGTGCTAGGAAGGAGCGGGAGGTATTTGAGGGGGTGGTTCCTGTTAAGGCCCTGAAATAATAATAAGACAGGCAGGAGAGTCTGACGCATGGTGGCGGAAAAGCTGCAGGTGCAAATAGGGAATGTGGTCTCGTGCGAGCAACTTGTGCATGCTCGCTGTGTGTGAGTGTGCGCTTCCTAGGAACGGCGCGCTGCAGACAGTCAAAAGGGTTGCTCCCTTTCATTAAAAGTTAATCTAGAAAGCAACTAACCGCACTCTACTCCCCCTACCCAGGTCTACCGGTGAGTCTCGCCGCTGCTCCCGGCCTGTGGCATTGGCCGCGACGCTTACGTTCCGTCGACAGCGCGGCAGCCGATCAGTGAGCTCAGCGGCTCTGAGCGGGGCGTTCTGTCTACAAGACCTTTTTAAGGAGCCAGCAAAAAAGTGAAGAGAAAGGAAAGCACAAAAGCACCTTGTCTCACTAAGCACTGGAAAGGGCAGCCGGCAACCGGACGTCAAAGTAGAAAAGCAGCAAGTGAGAGGCCTGTCTCTGCCTACGGCCACACAACCCTGAACACGCCCTATCTCGTCTGATCTCAGAAGCTAAGCAGGGTCAGGCCTGGTTAGTACTTGGATGGGAGACTGCCTGGGAATACCAGGTGCTGTAGGCTTCTGCTTTTTCTTACTTCCACAAGCAGGGGTCACTCTCCTCTATGCCTTTTTTCCATTCCTTTTTTCACAAGCGCACACATGCTCCTTTCTTCTTTTCATTTGCTTTCTCTCTTGCGCTATTTAATCCTTGCAAAATACCAGCATCCTTCTCATCACCGTGGGCCTCCAGCATTGTTGCTTATTTACTTTTAATACTAGGTTTCTTTTCACCAGGACCAGCGACTCCCGCATGACTGGAGGCAACCACCGGTAACCTGGAGGCCAGTTTACAGCACAACCCAAGCAAAACACCTTTGCAGGCCACACGACCCCCCCCGAAGAGCAGCTCAAATTCACTCGCAACCATCTCACCCTCTTCCTTCATTCACTCCTGGGCGTTTCGCTCCACCCCAAGTTGCGGGTCCAGATTGCTCTTTCTGTCACATCCCCGTGATGAACGGTTTAGCCTGCAGGAGACCCTGCGCGGAGCCATTTTTAAACACATCTGATGCGGCAGGTGTTTCATTGCTCAACAAACAACACCTATAGGGACGGCACAGCCAATGCATCGGTCCTTCGGAGACCGCCCCAGAACAGCCAGAGTTCTCGTCCCCACGCGAGCTTGAGGAAGGCTGGCCATACCACCTTGGATACGTCCGATCTCGGAAGCAAAGCAGAGATGGGTTCGGAAATACTTGGTTGGGACACCTCCTGAGAACACCAGGTATTGTAGACAATTTTGATGACGTTTTGCCATCTTGCCCAGCTCGGCTAGCATGGAGTGGCGCCTTGCTGGACACCGACCTTACGTAAAGTAGAGGCTGGAAGTCCCAAGCCTCCCAAGCCCCCCAAGACCTCTAAGATAAGGACGCAACCCCGCCGCCTCTACCAGGCCTCACACCGAGCTCCTTGCCACGGCTAGGAGTGCTTATTGACCCCGCAGCCGGCCGTATGCAAATGATGGCGTTAAAAGCATCTCGCGCTGTGAAGGGGCCAGGCTTTCAGCAGCTGCCCAGGGGATGGTTTTAGAGGGCGACCGCCTAACGAGGGCCAGCAGAAGTAACGTCTTCTTCTTCAAAGAAGCTTGTGTAACTAACCCAATCAGACAGCTGCCCAGGAGCTAACCTCAGTGCTAGGAAGGAGCGGGAGGGAATTGAGGGGGTGGTTCCTGCTAAGGCCCTGAAATAATAATAAGACAGGCAGGAGAGTCTGACGCATGGTGGCGGAAAAGCTGCAGGTGCAAATAGGGAATGTGGTCTCGTGCGAGCAACTTGTGCATGCTCGCTGTGTGTGAGTGTGCGCTTCCTAGGTACGGCGCGCTGCAGACAGTCAAAAGGGTTGCTCCCTTTCATTAAAAGTTAATCCCCGGCTGCAGGCTATTAGAAAGCAACTAACCGCGCTCTACTCACCCTACCCAGGTCTACCGGTGAGTCTCGCCGCTGCTCCCGGCCTGTGGCATTGGCCGCGACGCTGACGTTCCGTCGACAGCGCGGCAGCCGATCAGTGAGCTCAGCGGCTGTGAGCGGGGCGTTCTGTCTACAAGACCTTTTTAAGGAGCCAGCAAAAAAGTGAAGAGAAAGGAAAGCACAAAAGCACCTTGTCTTACTAAGCACTGGAAAGGGCAGACGGCAACCGGACGTCAAAGTAGAAAAGCAGCAAGTGAGAGGCCTGTCTCTGCCTACGGCCACACCACCCTGAACACGTCCGATCTCGTCTGATCTCGGAAGCTAAGTGTGACACCCCAGGGGTCTGGTTGCCACAGTGATAGAGATATTACGTCTGAGAGCAGGTGGGAGGTCTCTTGGTCAGGAATCCTATGCATGCCACACCTCCTGCACAGTCCTGGGAGGGGAAGAACTTCCCCTATATAAAACTGGGGCTGAGGCAGGGTTAGTGAGTAGAGAAGAAGTAGAGACAGAGAAAAGAAGCAAATATAGGAACAGAACATCAGGAGCTCTGTGGGAGCAGTGTTACAAGGAGTCAGGGGCTGGCAGCTGCAGAGCTCGCCCTGACTGAGAAGATTTCTTACCGGACCCGGAGTCCGAGGCTGTGGGGACTAACTCCTACCCAGCAGCAGAATCCGTCAGGCAGGGGATTCCAGGTCCTCTGGCCAAGAAACCCGAAGGCACGGTCACACGCATGGGACCAGCACCGCCGTCGTGGAGCGGAAGCTACTAGAAGGCCCCGAGTCACCGGCCATACGGGTGAGCACCACACGGTACACTGAGGGACGTGGGCTACTTATACCAGCCTCTAGCAAGGTAGCCAGAAGAGTACAGTTAGTTTGGGAGGCCTACAACTCCGCCTGGCCAGGGGAGATCCCATCTGCTCAAGGACTGACCAGGCCCCAATCGCTAGCCAGTACTCCGGGAGGGTCTATCTTTGTCACCAGTAAAGACCCTGAACTACACCGTACCGTCTCCGAGTGGTTCCTGCTACCCCCATCATCCACGTCGGCTGCCCTGAGGCCATACCCCTCCCGTTGGGGGTTATACTATCACGCTGCACAATCCTACCACCGGCCTCAGCGGTCTGCCCTGCAGCAGCAGCTTCTTAGCTGTACTCAACGGGTGGCGTAGTCGTCCAACATCTACCGCTGATACATCGCCGCTCAGTTTGACTCCCTGGGCACGGACCGGGTCACCGCCACGAGACTACAACCCTCAACAGATCCGGCTCCGGGTAAGCTCCCGCGTGCGCAACGCAGCGCGACACAGGCCCAGGGGCGCGTCAACTTTTGGCGTAGTCGGCAGGATATCGTGCCCGCAACCACCGGGTACTGCGTGCCTGAAAAAGACTGCTCAAACTTACCTGTGGTGAAGATTCCCGCCATCCGGCGCCATCTTCAGCCTTCTTCCCGCCATCGGTGAAGATTCCCGCCATCCGGCGCCATTTTCAGCCTTCTTCCCGCCTTCCGTGGAGTTTTCCCGCCGTTGGACGCCATCTTGAAGACGTCGCGCGGGAAGAAGAGGGGCGTGGACTCCGAAAGCGCGCGAGAACTTAAGCCCCGCCTCACGTCCGGACGTCGCGTAAGGTCCTGGAAGGAGCCCAGCAGACGCCGACGTCACAGGAGCGCGACGGAAGGTCCTCAACCCTGACGATCTACTGCGGAGCCGCGGCCTACGGAAGAGGATCATCGCAAGGTAGGCCACGGTCCACTAGGGGGGAGGAGGATGTCGGATACGGAGGAGAGCTTCACTGCCTCAACCCCCGCCAGCGCCACCGCTGCTGCAGTCATGCCTTTCACCATGCCCTATATCCCGGGAGCGGCCTGGCTACCCCAGTACTCAGGGGAGTCACATACCCTGCATGACTTTAGAGAAAAGCTGGATAGCCTCTTCCAGGTGTACCCCCTCACAGAAGAGCAAAAAGTGAGCATCCTGGTGGCCCAGTTAACTGGGGCAGCCCGAAGGGAGGTAAAGTCCTGGCCACCTGGGGGGAGGACTGTCGCAGGGATACTTACCCGGCTGAGGGACACCTTTGATACCCGCACCTCAGCCGAGATCAAGCTTAGATTCTACGGGTGCAAGCAGCGAACACACGAGAGTATAAGGGACTATGCCCTGAACCTACAAGAGGCCCTGAGAGCCATTAAGCAGACCGACCCTGACGGCGTGGGAGACGAGGACAGGCTGTTGACTGAACAATTTATAGAGGGTTTATATTGTAATGCCCACCGAACCCAGTTGCGGGCAATGGCCTTACAGGACCCTCATCTGGGATTTGCACAGTTCAAGGACAGAGCCATCCGGGTGCTCCGAGAACCGGCACCAGGTGGCGTTGTGACCCACAGACGCCCCACTACCACTTACCACCAGGAGGCGGCACCCTTGTCGGCAGGGCCTGTGGGAGCTGATGCGCAGGCTTTGAACAATGACCCGGCTCCAGACCTGCACCATCAGGTCCAAGAGCTAGCTAAAAGCGTTGCTGCGCTAACCCGAACTGTGCAGTCTTTACAGGTTTCCACTCCAGGGAAGATCCAGCTGGCATCCGGACCGGAGGACATCCCGTGGCGTCGACCAAGGAGGACCCCACCGGCCAGAGGAAGACCCAGCGACCGATACAACGAGGACGGACGACCCATCTGCCGCCGCTGCAATCAACCCGGACATATGGCAAGGTACTGTCCTTTAAACTGGCACAACCTGGGGTAGAGGGCCAACCCCCAGGAAAAAGATCACCAGGCCCATCGAACTGGCGCGACAAATATGTGGGAGGAAGTCCAGTCTTACCCGTGGTACTGGATGGCATTCCTATGAGTGCCCTACTGGACACCGGGTCACAGGTCACCACCATCCCGTACGTGCTCTTCAAGCAGTACTGGAATGACTCGGATATCACCCGCTACCCTGACGACGACTTGAGTATCATCGCCAGCAATGGTCAGCCCGTGCCACAGATTGGATTTAAAGAGGTGACCATTAAAATCGGTAGAGTCGAACTGGCAGCACAGGGACTGATCATTGTAGACATTGACAAACACGAGAGTCACCCAAAGATAACTCTAGGAACTAATGTAATTGAAAATTGTCTTGCAGAGGTGATTTTCCTTTTACAGCAGGTTGCCAAGAACGCCAGCTCCGGCGAGCAGCGAGTGCTCCAAAAAGAGATCCGGGCACTGATGCGACGGCAACAGGTGGAACTCT
Organism: Phyllobates terribilis; assembly: GCF_046119375.1. Taxonomy (NCBI): domain Eukaryota; kingdom Metazoa; phylum Chordata; class Amphibia; order Anura; family Dendrobatidae; genus Phyllobates; species Phyllobates terribilis. The sequence continues at coordinate 692,258,996 of NW_027362764.1, forward strand.
CCGGCGGTGAGATTGGTAGCGTGAGAATGTGTGACCCTTTCCCTATTGCCATGCCCCCAAAAAGTGAAATGATGATTTGGTGCCGGGCAGCTATTGGTCTGAGAGGTAGAGATTACCAGGCAATGGTAGAACCAGTTTACTCAGACAGTAGGCCCACCATCTTGACAGCACGGGGGGTGGTTAATGTACGCCATGGGAGGGTGCCCGTTCACATAATCAATATCGGGAAGAGGGAAGTGTACCTGCCCCGGTATGCCACGCTAGCCAAATTATATACCATTAACCAAAATGCTATACAATCTGTGGAACCCTTGCCTCCATCTCACCCGGAGGAAGGTAACGGCTCTAAGAAAACAATGGAGGACTGGTGTCAGCAACTACATTTGGGTACTGACTCCACTCCCTCACACCAGAAACAGGGAGTCTATCGGGTGGTTCAAGAGTACGAGAGAGTGTTTAGTAAACACCCGTTAGACTTCGGGCGAGTCAAGGGGGTAGAACACCACATCCCCACGGGAGACCATCCTCCCATAAAAGAGAGGTATCGACCCGTACCCCCTGCACACTACCAACACGCCAAGGGGATGCTTAGAGACATGAAGGAGGCTGGGGTGATCAGGGATAGCTGTAGCCCCTGGGCAGCTCCACTAGTCTTAGTCAAAAAGAAAGACAACACCATGAGGATGTGTGTAGATTACCGGAAAATCAACCGTATCACACACAAGGATGCGTACCCCTTACCAAGGATAGAGGAGTCTTTGGCTGCTTTAAGATCTGCTAACTTCTTCTCTACCTTGGATCTCACTAGTGGGTACTGGCAGGTTCCTGTAGCAGAGGCGGACCGGGAGAAGACCGCATTCACCACCCCGATGGGACTTAGCGAGTTTACCTGTATGCCGTTCGGACTCTGCAACGCACCGGGAACCTTCCAACGATTAATGGAGTGCTGTCTGGGCCACAGAAACTTCGAGACGGTCCTGTTGTACCTGGACGATGTCATCGTATATTCTAAGACTTATGAGGACCACCTGAAACACCTGGCGGAAGTGTTCGAAGCTCTGGCAAGCTACGGCCTAAAGGTGAAACCCTCCAAGTGTCACCTCCTGAAACCAAAGGTGCAGTACCTGGGACACGTGGTGAGCGCTGACGGAGTGGCTCCCGACCCTGATAAGATCACCGCAATTAAGGAATGGCCAAGTCCCTCCAGTGTAAAGGAAGTGCGGCAGTTCCTCGGGTTGGTAGGCTATTACCGCAGGTTCATCCCCGGTTTCACCAAAAAGGCAGCTCCTATGCAGGACCTCCTGATAGGCCAGTCCCGGAAGGCCAAGAACCAGAAGCCGCCCTTCAGATGGGAGAAGTTGGAAGAAGAGTCCTTCCGCCAGCTGAAGATGGCCCTCACGGGGGATGAAATCCTGGCGTACCCGCATTACAGCCAGCCCTTTATCCTCTACACCGACGCAAGTAACATCGGGCTAGGAGCCGTGCTGTCCCAGATCCAGCAGGGGAAAGAGCGAGTAATCGCTTACGCCAGCCGAAAACTGCGACCCACCGAAAGAAACCCTGAGAATTACAGCTCATTTAAGCTAGAGTTCCTGGCAGTGGTGTGGGCAGTCACCGAACGCTTTAAGCACTACCTCGCTTCTTCCCGGTTCGTCGTGTACACGGATAACAACCCGTTGACACACCTGGACACGGCAAGACTCGGTGCCCTAGAGCAGAGATGGATGGCCCGTCTGTCCAACTACGAGTTCACAATCAAATACCGGGCAGGACGCTCCAATACCAACGCGGACGCCCTGTCCAGGATGCCAAACCTACCGGACGTAGGAGAAGATCCAGAGGGACTGGAAGAAGTCGAACTCCCCGCGTTCCACCGTCATGGGACTATCCAGTATTCCCATCGGGTAAGGAGTAAGCAAGCCGCTACGTTTAACCCCTTGCCTCACTACAACTGGGAGGAAACGCAAGACAGTGACCCTGCAGTCCGACTGGTGAAGGAGATGCTAACTCGGCCAGAGGCTCGCCTTGACCCAGACGCTCCGGAGGAAGCCAAACAACTGTGGGCTGAGAAGAGTCGACTGTTCCTTTACAAGGGGAAGTTGTGCCGCAGAATGGTTAACTCCCGGACGCATGAACTAATCTGGCAAGTAGTGGTGCCACGAAGAGACGCAGCCATGGTGATGGAGGCATACCACGACGGGGCTGGACACTTCGGATGGAAGAAGTTGGAGTTCCTGCTGCGCGGGCGGTTCCACTGGGTAGGCATGAGGGGAACTATCGAGAGGTGGTGCAGAGACTGTGGCCCGTGCAACCTAAGAAGGAAGGACCGTGCCAGCCAGAAGACTCCCCTGCAGTCCATCGTCACCCGGCAGCCGTTGGAACTGGTAGCCTTGGATCATGTAAAACTGACCCCAAGCAGAAGTGGCTACGTCTACGCGTTAACCATCGTGGATCATTACTCCCGGTTCTTGGTTGTCGTCCCCGTCAAGGACTTAACGGCTCAAACAGCAGCTAGAGCAGCACTTCTGCCGTCCACACGGGTACCCGGACCAAGTGCTGACGGACCAGGGACCTGGCTTTGAAGCGGAGGTCTTCCAGGAATTCTGCAATCTGTATGGCTGCCGGAAGATAAGGAAGACACCCTATCATCCGCAAACTAATGGACTTTGTGAGAAAATGAACCAGGTGGTAATGGATCTTCTGAAAACGTTGCCCCTGGAAGAACGCAGTCTGTGGCCTGAGAAGCTGCCCGATCTGGTGGACCTATACAACCACATCCCGGTAGGTTCCACCAACTGTACCCCGGCTTACCTAATGAGGGCGAGACCTAGTAAGTTACCTGTTGACCTGGAAATGGGAGTCCTGACACCCGAGGACACTTCACCAGAAGCAGACTGGGACACAGAGAGGCAGCAGCAGTACCGGAAAGTACAGGAGAGCGTGGAGCGAAGTCTCTGTCAGGCTAGGGAGAGACAAGAGAAAACTTACAACCAGTATGCTCCCGCTGTTCCCCTGGTGCCCGGAGAGCAGGTCTTGAAGAGGAAAAGACGGCTCCACAAGTTGGACGACCAGTGGGAGAAGGACCCGTACACCGTACTGCCCTCAAGCCACGAGAACCCGAAGGTCTGTACCATCAGTAAAGACGGAGGGGAGACCACAGCCATTGTATCCCGTGATCACCTGAAGAAGTGTCCTGAACAGCTACGGAACCCTGAAGAGGAACAAGAAGACCATCGACCCGTAGAGGAAAGGGAAGATATGGTTAGTACTGTGCTCGGAGACTTCCCTCGGTCTTGGACTCAAGTCAATGGTGCAGTTGTGGTACCCGTACTCACCTTCCTCCAACCAGCATCCCAAGCACCTACGGAGCAACAGGTAGAGCTGGAAGAACAGCCGGTCCAGGAGGCAGAAGACCCCACACCAGCAGATCAGGAGGATCAACCCTCTGCTTGCAGTGAGCCTGCCATATCCCTAGTGAGCCAAAGAGCCCGTAAACAGCTGCCCAGTTTACCCTTGACAGCTCCTACACCCTGTAGTTCAGGGCCAGACAGTCAGCTCCGTAGGTCCACTAGGGCCACTAGAGGCCAGTTACCCGCACGTTGGAGGATTTGAAGTGTTTAAATTGTTTTATTTGTGGTCACCTGTCTGTTACTTGTAAATAATTATGTGTTTCTAGTTATTTTTAGGAGTCCTTGGTGGATTTACCGGGAATCCTGTGTACATAGTTGGAGCGTAACCCAGGACGGACTAAAGACTGTTAAGGACTCGGGGCAGGACAGACCCCTACCTGGTTACGTCTCCCTGTTTTGGTGAAATGGACACCTTGCTTTCTTCAAAGACTGCACCCGGTTACGGACATGCCGTGACCACCTTTATGTGTTTCTTTATTGTATTGTTATTGTTATATCTTGTTATGTTTTTCTAAAATATGTTTAGTCCCGGAGTACTAAATTTCACTAGGGGGGAATGTGACACCCCAGGGGTCTGGTTGCCACAGTGATAGAGATATTACGTCTGAGAGCAGGTGGGAGGTCTCTTGGTCAGGAATCCTATGCATGCCACACCTCCTGCACAGTCCTGGGAGGGGAAGAACTTCCCCTATATAAAACTGGGGCTGAGGCAGGGTTAGTGAGTAGAGAAGAAGTAGAGACAGAGAAAAGAAGCAAATATAGGAACAGAACATCAGGAGCTCTGTGGGAGCAGTGTTACAAGGAGTCAGGGGCTGGCAGCTGCAGAGCTCGCCCTGACTGAGAAGATTTCTTACCGGACCCGGAGTCCGAGGCTGTGGGGACTAACTCCTACCCAGCAGCAGAATCCGTCAGGCAGGGGATTCCAGGTCCTCTGGCCAAGAAACCCGAAGGCACGGTCACACGCATGGGACCAGCACCGCCGTCGTGGAGCGGAAGCTACTAGAAGGCCCCGAGTCACCGGCCATACGGGTGAGCACCACACGGTACACTGAGGGACGTGGGCTACTTATACCAGTCTCTAGCAAGGTAGCCAGAAGAGTACAGTTAGTTTGGGAGGCCTACAACTCCGCCTGGCCAGGGGAGATCCCATCTGCTCAAGGACTGACCAGGCCCCAATCGCTAGCCAGTACTCCGGGAGGGTCTATCTTTGTCACCAGTAAAGACCCTGAACTACACCGTACCGTCTCCGAGTGGTTCCTGCTACCCCCATCATCCACGTCGGCTGCCCTGAGGCCATACCCCTCCCGTTGGGGGTTATACTATCACGCTGCACAATCCTACCACCGGCCTCAGCGGTCTGCCCTGCAGCAGCAGCTTCTTAGCTGTACTCAACGGGTGGCGTAGTCGTCCAACATCTACCGCTGATACATCGCCGCTCAGTTTGACTCCCTGGGCACGGACCGGGTCACCGCCACGAGACTACAACCCTCAACAGATCCGGCTCTGGGTAAGCTCCCGCGTGCGCAACGCAGCGCGACACAGGCCCAGGGGCGCGTCACTAAGTAGGGTCAGGCCTGGTTAGTACTTAGATGGGAGACCGCCTGGGAATACCTGGTGCTGTAGGCTTTTGCTTTTTCTTACTTCCACCAGCAGGGGTCACTCTCCTCTATGCCTTTTTTCCATTCCTTTTTTCACAAGCGCACACATGCTCCTTTCTTCTTTTCATTTGCTTTCTCTCTTGCGCTATTTAATCCTTGCAAAATACCAGCATCCTTCTCATCACCGTGGACCTCCAGCATTGTTGCTTATTTACTTTTAATACTAGGCTTCTTTTCACCAGGACCAGCGACTCCCGCATGACTGGAGGCAACCACCGCTGACCTGGAGGCCAGTTTACAGCACAACCCAAGCAAAACACCTTTGCAGGCCACACGACCACCCCGAAGAGCAGCTCAAATTCACTCGCAACCATCTCACCCTCTTCCTTCATTCACTCCTGGGCGTTTCGCTCCACCCCAAGTTGCGGGTCCAGCTTGATCTTTCTGTCACATCCCCGCGATGAACGGTTTAGCCTGCAGGAGACCCTGCGCCGAGCCATTTTTAAACACATCTGATGCGGCAGGTGTTTCATTGCTCAACAAACAACACCTATAGGGACGGCACAAGCCTATGCATCGGTCCTTCGGAGACCGCCCCAGAACGGCCAGAGTTCTCGTCCCCACGCGAGCCTGAGGAAGGCTGGCCGGGCGATGGGCCAAGCAGCGTCTACTGGCCATACCACCTTGGATACATCTGATCTCGGAAGCAAAGCAGAGATGGGTTCGGAAATACTTGGTTGGGACACCTCCTGAGAACACCAGGTATTGTAGACAATTTTGATGACGTTTTGCCATCTTGCCCAGCTCGGCTAGCAAGGAGTGGCGCCTTGCTGGACACCGACCTTACGTAAAGAAGAGGCTGGAAGTCCCAAGCCTCCCAAACCCCCCAAGACCTCTAAGATAAGGACGCAACCCCGCCGCATCTACCAGGCCTCACACCGAGCTCCTTGCCACGGCTAGGAGTGCTTATTGACCCCGCAGCCGGCCGTATGCAAATGATGGCGTTAAAAGCATCTCGCGCTGTGAAGGGGCCAGGCTTTCAGCAGCTGCCCAGGGGATGGTTTTAGAGGGCGACCGCCTAACGAGGGCCAGCAGAAGTAACGTCTTCTTCTTCAAAGAAGCTTGTGTAACTAACCCAATCAGACAGCTGCCCAGGAGCTAACCTCAGTGCTAGGAAGGAGCGGGAGGGAATTGAGGGGGTGGTTCCTGCTAAGGCCCTGAAATAATAATAAGAGAGGCAGGAGAGTCTGACGCATGGTGGCGGAAAAGCTGCAGGTGCAAATAGGGAATGTGGTCTCGTGCGAGCAACTTGTGCATGCTCGCTGTGTGTGAGTGTGCGCTTCCTAGGTACGGCGCGCTGCAGACAGTCAAAAGGGTTGCTCCCTTTCATTAAAAGTTAATCCCCGGCTGCAGGCTATTAGAAAACAACTAACCGCGCTCTACTCACCCTACCCAGGTCTACCGGTGAGTCTCGCTGCTGCTCCCGGCCTGTGGCATTGGCCGCGACGCTGACGTTCCGTCGACAGCGCGGCAGCCGATCAGTGAGCTCAGCGGCTCTGAGCGGGGCGTTCTGTCTACAAGACCTTTTTAAGGAGCCAGCAAAAAAGTGAAGAGAAAAGAAAGCACAAAAGCACCTTGTCTTACTAAGCACTGGAAAGGGCAGCCGGCAACCGGACGTCAAAGTGGAAAAGCAGCAAGTGAGAGGCCTGTCTCTGCCTACGGCCACACCACCCTGAACACACCCGATCTCGTCTGATCTTGGAATCTAAGCAGGGTCAGGCCTGGTTAGTACTTGGATGGGAGACCGCCTGGGAATATCAGGTGCTGTAGGATTTTGCTTTTTCTTACTTCCACCAGAAGGGGTCACTCTCCTCTATGCCTTTTTTTCCATTCCTTTTTTCACAAGCGCATACATGCTCCTTTCTTCTTTTCATTTGCTTTCTCTCTTGCGCTATTTAATCCTTGCAAAATACCAGCATCCTTCTCATCACCGTGGGCCTCCAGCATTGTTGCTTATTTACTTTTAATACTAGGCTTCTTTTCACCAGGACCAGCGACTCCCGCATGACTGGAGGCAACCACCGCTGACCTGGAGGCAACCACCGGTAACCTGGAGGCCAGTTTACAGCACAACCCAAGCAAAACACCTTTGCAGGCCACACGACCCCCCCGAAGAGCAGCTCAAATTCACTCGCAACCATCTCACCCTCCTCCTTCATTCACTCCTGGGCGTTTCGCTCCACCCCAAGTTGCGGGTCCAGCTTGCTCTTTCTGTCACATCCCCGCGATGAACGGTTTAGCCTGCAGGAGACCCTGCGCCGAGCCATTTTTAAACACATCTGATGCAGCAGGTGTTTCATTGCTCAACAAACAACACCTATAGGGACGGCACAGCCTATGCATCGGTCCTTCGGAGACCGCCCCAGAACGGCCAGAGTTCTCGTCCCCACGCGAGCCTGAGGAAGGCTGGCCGGGCGATGGGCCAAGCAGCGTCTACTGGCCATACCACCTTGGATACGTCCGATCTCGGAAGCAAAGCAGAGATGGGTTTGGAAATACTTGGTTGGGACACCTCCTGAGAACACCAGGTATTGTAGACAATTTTGATGACGTTTTGCCATCTTGCCCAGCTCGGCTAGCATTGAGTGGCGCCTTGCTGGACACCGACCTTACGTAAAGTAGAGGCTGGAAGTCCCAAGCCTCCCAAGCCCCCCAAGACCTCTAAGATAAGGACGCAACCCCGCCGCCTCTACCAGGCCTCACACCGAGCTCCTTGCCACGGCTAGGAGTGCTTATTGACCCCGCAGCCGGCCGTATGCAAATGATGGCGTTAAAAGCATCTCGCGCTGTGAAGGGGCCAGGCTTTCAGCAGCTGCCCAGGGGATGGTTTTAGAGGGGCGACCGCCTAACGAGGGCCAGCAGAAGTAACATCTTCTTCTTCAAAGAAGCTTGTGTAACTAACCCAATCAGACAGCTGCCCAGGAGCTAACCTCAGTGCTAGGAAGGAGCGGGAGGGAATTGAGGGGGTGGTTCCTGCTAAGGCCCTGAAATAATAATAAGAGAGGCAGGAGAGTATGACGCATGGTGGCGGAAAAGCTGCAGGTGCAAATAGGGAATGTGGTCTCGTGCGAGCAACTTGTGCATGCTCGCTGTGTGTGAGTGTGCGCTTCCTAGGTACGGCGCGCTGCAGACAGTCAAAAGCGTTGCTCCCTTTCATTAAAAGTTAATCCCCGGCTGCAGGCTATTAGAAAGCAACTAACCGCGCTCTACTCATCCTACCCAGGTCTACCGGTGAGTCTCGCCGCTGCTCCCGGCCTGTGGCATTGGCTGCGACGCTGACGTTCCGTCGACAGCGCGGCAGCCGATCAGTGAGCTCAGCGGCTCTGAGCGGGGCGTTCTGTCTACAAGACCTTTTTAAGGAGCCAGCAAAAAAGTGAAGAGAAAGGAAAGCACAAAAGCACCTTATCTTACTAAGCACTGGAAAGGGCAGCCGGCAACCGGATGTCAAAGTGGAAAAGCAGCAAGTGAGAGGCCTGTCTCTGCCTGTCTCTGCCTGTCTCTGCCTGTCTCTGCCTGTCTCTGCCTGTCTCTGCCTGTCTCTGCCTACGGCCACACCACCCTGAACACACCCGATCTTGTCTGATCTCAGAAGCTAAGCAGGGTTGGGCCTGGTTAGTACTTGGATGGGAGGCTGCCTGGGAATACCAGGTGCTGTAGGCTTTTGCTTTTTCTTACTTCCACCAGCAGGGGTCAGTCTCCTCTATGCCTTTTTTCCATTCCTTTTTTCACAAGCGCACACATGCTCCTTTCTTCTTTTCATTTGCTTTCTCTCTTGCGCTATTTAATCCTTGCAAAATACCAGCATCCTTCTCATCACCGTGGGCCTCCAGCATTGTTGCTTATTTACTTTTAATACTAGGCTTCTTTTCACCAGGACCAGAGACTCCCGCATGACTGGAGGCAACCACCGCTGACCTGGAGGCAACCACCGGTAACCTGGAGGCCAGTTTACAGCACAACCCAAGCAAAACACCTTTGCAGGCCACACGACCCCCCCGAAGAGCAGCTCAAATTCACTCGCAATCATCTCACCCTCTTCCTTCATTCACTCCTGGGCGTTTCGCTCCACCCCAAGTTGCGGGTCCAGCTTGCTCTTTCTGTCACATCCCCGCGATGAACGGTTTAGCCTGCAGGAGACCCTGCGCCGAGCCATTTTTAAACACATCTGATGCGGCAGGTGTTTCATTGCTCAACAAACAACACCTATAGGGACGGCACAGCCTATGCATCGGTCCTTCGGAGACCGCCCCAGAACGGCCAGAGTTCTCGTCCCCACGCGAGCCTGAGGAAGGCTGGCCGGGCGATGGGCCAAGCAGCGTCCACTGGCCATACCACCTTGGATACATCCGATCTCGGAAGCAAAGCAGAGATGGGTTCGGAAATACTTGGTTGGGACACCTCCTGAGAACACCAGGTATTGTAGACAATTTTGATGACGTTTTGCCATCTTGCCCAGCTCGGCTAGCATTGAGTGGCGCCTTGCTGGACACCGACCTTACGTAAAGTAGAGGCTGGAAGTCCCAAGCCTCCCAAGCCCCCCAAGACCTCTAAGATAAGGACGCAACCCCGCCGCCTCTACCAGGCCTCACACCGAGCTCCTTGCCACGGCTAGGAGTGCTTATTGACCCCGCAGCCGGCCGTATGCAAATGATGGCGTTAAAAGCATCTCGAGCTGTGAAGGGGCCAGGCTTTCAGCAGCTGCCCAGGGGATGGTTTTAGAGGGCGACCGCCTAACGAGGGCCAGCAGAAGTAACGTCTTCTTCTTCAAAGAAGCTTGTGTAACTAACCCAATCAGACAGCTGCCCAGGAGCTAACCTCAGTGCTAGGAAGGAGCGGGAGGGAATTGAGGGGGTGGTTCCTGCTAAGGCCCTGAAATAATAATAAGACAGGCAGGAGAGTCTGACGCATGGTGGCGGAAAAGCTGCAGGTGCAAATAGGGAATGTGGTCTCGTGCGAGCAACTTGTGCATGCTCGCTGTGTGTGAGTGTGCGCTTCCTAGGTACGGCGTGCTGCAGACAGTCAAAAGGGTTGCTCCCTTTCATTAAAAGTTAATCCCCGGCTGCAGGCTATTAGAAAGCAACTAACCGCGCTCTACTCACCCTACCCAGGTCTACCGGTGAGTCTCGCCGCTGCTCCCGGCCTGTGGCATTGGCCGCGACGCTGACGTTCCGTCGACAGCGCGGCAGCCGATCAGTGAGCTCAGCGGCTCTGAGCGGGGCGTTCTGTCTACAAGACCTTTTTAAGGAGCCAGCAAAAAAGTGAAGAGAAAAGAAAGCACAAAAGCACCTTGTCTTACTAAGCACTGGAAAGGGCAGCCGGCAACAGGACGTCAAAGTAGAAAAGCAGCAAGTGAGAGGCCTGTCTCTGCCTACGGCCACACCACCCTGAACACGCCCGATCTCGTCTGATCTCGGAAGCTAAGCAGGGTTGGGCCTGGTTAGTACTTGGATGGGAGACCGCCTGGGAATACCAGGTGCTGTAGGCTTTTGCCTTTTCTTACTTCCACCAGCAGGGGTCACTCTCCTCTATGCCTTTTTTCCATTCCTTTTTTCACAAGCGCACACATGCTCCTTTCTTCTTTTCATTTGCTTTCTCTCTTGCGCTATTTAATCCTTGCAAAATACCAGCATCCTTCTCATCACCGTGGGCCTCCAGCATTGTTGCTTATTTACTTTTAATACTAGGCTTCTTTTCACCAGGACCAGCGACTCCCGCATGACTGGAGGCAACCACCGCTGACCTGGAGGCAACCACCGGTAACCTGGAGGCCAGTTTACAGCACAACCCAAGCAAAACACCTTTGCAGGCCACACGACCCCCCCGAAGAGCAGCTCAAATTCACTCGCAACCATCTCACCCTCTTCCTTCATTCACTCCTGGGCGTTTCGCTCCACCCCAAGTTGCGGGTCCAGCTTGCTCTTTCTGTCACATCCCCGCGATGAACGGTTTAGCCTGCAGGAGACCCTGCGCCGAGCCATTTTTAAACACATCTGATGCGGCAGGTGTTTCATTGCTCAACAAACAACACCTATAGGGACGGCACAGCCTATGCATCGGTCCTTCGGAGACCGCCCCAGAACGGCCAGAGTTCTCGTCCCCACGCGAGCCTGAGGAAGGCTGGCCGGGCGATGGGCCAAGCAGCGTCTACTGGCCATACCACCTTGGATACGTCTGATCTCGGAAGCAAAGCAGAGATGGGTTCGGAAATACTTGGTTGGGACACCTCCTGAGAACACCAGGTATTGTAGACAATTTTGATGACGTTTTGCCATCTTGCCCAGCTCGGCTAGCATGGAGTGGCGCCTTGCTGGACACCGACCTTACGTAAAGTAGAGGCTGGAAGTCCCAAGCCTCCCAAGCCCCCCAAGACCTCTAAGATAAGGACGCAACCCCGCCGCCTCTACCAGGCCTCACACCGAGCTCCTTGCCACGGCTAGGAGTGCTTATTGACCCCGCAGCCGGTCGTATGCAAATGATGGTGTTAAAAGCATCTCGCGCTGTGAAGGGGCCAGGCTTTCAGCAGCTGCCCAGGGGATGGTTTTAGAGGGCGACCGCCTAACGAGGGCCAGCAGAAGTAACGTCTTCTTCTTCAAAGAAGCTTGTGTAACTAACCCAATCAGACAGCTGCCCAGGAGCTAACCTCAGTGCTAGGAAGGAGCGGGAGGGAATTGAGGGGGTGGTTCCTGCTAAGGCCCTGAAATAATAATAAGACAGGCAGGAGAGTCTGACGCATGGTGGCGGAAAAGCTGCAGGTGCAAATAGGGAATGTGGTCTCGTGCGAGCAACTTGTGCATGCTCGCTGTGTGTGAGTGTGCGCTTCCTAGGTACGGCGCGCTGCAGACGGTCAAAAGGGTTGCTCCCTTTCATTAAAAGTTAATCCCCGGCTGCAGGCTATTAGAAAGCAACTAACCGCGCTCTACTCACCCTACCCAGGTCTACCGGTGAGTCTCGCCGCTGCTCCCGGCCTGCGGCATTGGCCGCGATGCTGACGTTCCGTCGACAGCGCGGCAGCCGATCAGTGAGCTCAGCGGCTCTGAGCGGGGCGTTCTGTCTACAAGACCTTTTTAAGGAGCCAGCAAAAAAGTGAAGAGAAAGGAAAGCACAAAAGCACCTTGTCTTACTAAGCACTGGAAAGGGCAGCCGGCAACCGGACGTCAAAGTAGAAAAGCAGCAAGTGAGAGGCCTGTCTCTGCCTACGGCCACACCACCCTGAACACGTCTGATCTCGGAAGCTAAGCAGGGTCAGGCCTGGTTAGTACTTGGATGGGAGACCGCCTGGGAATACCAGGTGCTGTAGGCTTTTGCTTTTTCTTACTTCCACCAGCAGGGGTCACTCTCCTCTATGCCTTTTTTCCATTCCTTTTTTCACAAGCGCACACATGCTCCTTTCTTCTTTTCATTTGCTTTCTCTCTTGCGCTATTTAATCCTTGCAAAATACCAGCATCCTTCTCATCACCGTGGACCTCCAGCATTGTTGCTTATTTACTTTTAATACTAGGCTTCTTTTCACCAGGACCAGCGACTCCCGCATGACTGGAGGCAACCACCGCTGACCTGGAGGCAACCACTGGTAACCTGGAGGCCAGTTTACAGCACAACCCAAGCAAAACACCTTTGCAGGCCACACGACCCCCCCGAAGAGCAGCTCAAATTCACTCGCAACCATCTCACCCTCTTCCTTCATTCACTCCTGGGCGTTTCACTCCACCCCAAGTTGCGGGTCCAGCTTGCTCTTTCTGTCACATCCCCGCGATGAACGGTTTAGCCTGCAGGAGACCCTGCGCCGAGCGATTTTTAAACACATCTGATGCGGCAGGTGTTTCATTGCTCAACAAACAACACCTATAGGGACGGCACAGCCTATGCATCGGTCCTTCGGAGACCGCCCCAGAACGGCCAGAGTTCTCGTCCCCACGCGAGCCTGAGGAAGGCTGGCCGGGCGATGGGCCAAGCAGCGTCTACTGGCCATACCACCTTGGATACGTCTGATCTCGGAAGCAAAGCAGAGATGGGTTCGGAAATACTTGGTTGGGACACCTCCTGAGAACACCAGGTATTGTAGACAATTTTGATGACGTTTTGCCATCTTGCCCAGCTCGGCTAGCATTGAGTGGCGCCTTGCTGGACACCGACCTTACATAAAGTAGAGGCTGGAAGTCC
>NW_027362764.1:692277224-692282224 GCF_046119375.1 Phyllobates terribilis
TCACTCCTGGGCGTTTCGCTCCACCCCAAGTTGCGGGTCCAGCTTGCTCTTTCTGTCACATCCCCGCGATGAACGGTTTAGCCTGCAGGAGACCCTGCGCCGAGCCATTTTTAAACACATCTGATGCGGCAGGTGTTTCATTGCTCAACAAACAACACCTATAGGGACGGCACAGCCTATGCATCGGTCCTTCGGAGACCGCCCCAGAACGGCCAGAGTTCTCGTCCCCACGCGAGCCTGAGGAAGGCTGGCCGGGCGATGGGCCAAGCAGCGTCTACTGGCCATACCACCTTGGATACGTCCGATCTCGGAAGCAAAGCAGAGATGGGTTCGGAAATACTTGGTTGGGACACCTCCTGAGAACACCAGGTATTGTAGACAATTTTGATGACGTTTTGCCATCTTGCCCAGCTCGGCTAGCATTGAGTGGCGCCTTGCTGGACACCGACCTTACGTAAAGTAGAGGCTGGAAGTCCCAAGCCTCCCAAGCCCCCCAAGACCTCTAAGATAAGGACGCAACCCCGCCGCCTCTACCAGGCCTCACACCGAGCTCCTTGCCACGGCTAGGAGTGCTTATTGACCCCGCAGCCGGCCGTATGCAAATGATGGCGTTAAAAGCATCTCGCGCTGTGAAGGGGCCAGGCTTTCAGCAGCTGCCCAGGGGATGGTTTTAGAGGGCGACCGCCTAACGAGGGCCAGCAGAAGTAACGTCTTCTTCTTCAAAGAAGCTTGTGTAACTAACCCAATCAGACAGCTGCCCAGGAGCTAACCTCAGTGCTAGGAAGGAGCGGGAGGGAATTGAGGGGGTGGTTCCTGCTAAGGCCCTGAAATAATAATAAGACAGGCAGGAGAGTCTGACGCATGGTGGCAGAAAAGCTGCAGGTGCAAATAGGGAATGTGGTCTCGTGCAAGCAACTTGTGCATGCTCGCTGTGTGTGAGTGTGCGCTTCCTAGGTACGGCGCGCTGCAGATAGTCAAAAGGGTTGCTCCCTTTCATTAAAAGTTAATCCCCGGCTGCAGGCTATTAGAAAGCAACTAACCGCGCTCTACTCACCCTACCCAGGTCTACCGGTGAGTCTCGCCGCTGCTCCCGGCCTGTGGCATTGGCCGCGACGCTGACGTTCCGTCGACAGCGCGGCAGCCGATCAGTGAGCTCAGCGGCTCTGAGCGGGGCGTTCTGTCTACAAGACCTTTTTAAGGAGCCAGCAAAAAAGTGAAGAGAAAAGAAAGCACAAAAGCACCTTGTCTTACTAAGCACTGGAAAGGGCAGCCGGCAACCGGACGTCAAAGTGGAAAAGCAGCAAGTGAGAGGCCTGCCTCTGCCTATGGCCACACCACACTGAACATGCCCGATCTCGTCTGATCTTGGAAGCTAAGCAGGGTCGGGCCTGGTTAGTACTTTGATGGGAGACCGCCTGGGAATACCAGGTGCTGTAGGCTTTTGCCTTTTCTTACTTCCACCAGCAGGGGTCACTCTCCTCTATGCCTTTTTTCCATTCCTTTTTTCACAAGCGCACACATGCTCCTTTCTTCTTTTCATTTGCTTTCTCTCTTGCGCTATTTAATCCTTGCAAAATACCAGCATCCTTCTCATCACCGTGGGCCTCCAGCATTGTTGCTTATTTACTTTTAATACTAGGCTTCTTTTCACCAGGACCAGCGACTCCCGCATGACTGGAGGCAACCACCGCTGACCTGGAGGCAACCACCGGTAACCTGGAGGCCAGTTTACAGCACAACCCAAGCAAAACACCTTTGCAGGCCACACGACCCCCCCGAAGAGCAGCTCAAATTCACTCGCAACCATCTCACCCTCTTCCTTCATTCACTCCTGGGCGTTTCGCTCCACCCCTAGTTGCGGGTCCAGCTTGCTCTTTCTGTCACATCCCCGCGATGAACGGTTTAGCCTGCAGGAGACCCTGCGCCGAGCCATTTTTAAACACATCTGATGCGGCAGGTGTTTCATTGCTCAACAAACAACACCTATAGGGACGGCACAGCCTATGAATCGGTCCTTCGGAGACCGCCCCAGAACGGCCAGAGTTCTCGTCCCCACGCGAGCCTGAGGAAGGCTGGCCAGGCGATGGGCCAAGCAGCGTCTACTGGCCATACCACCTTGGATACGTCCGATCTCGCAAGCAAAGCAGAGATGGGTTCGGAAATACTTGGTTGGGACACCTCCTGAGAACACCAGGTATTGTAGACAATTTTGATGACGTTTTGCCATCTTGCCCAGCTCGGCTAGCATTGAGTGGCGCCTTGCTGGACACCGACCTTACGTAAAGTAGAGGCTGGAAGTCCCAAGCCTCCCAAGCCCCCCAAGACCTCTAAGATAAGGACGCAACCCCGCCGCCTCTACCAGGCCTCACACCGAGCTCCTTGCCACGGCTAGGAGTGCTTATTGACCCCGCAGCCGGCCGTATGCAAATGATGGCGTTAAAAGCATCTCGCGCTGTGAAGGGGCCAGGCTTTCAGCAGCTGCCCAGGGGATGGTTTTAGAGGGCGACCGCCTAACGAGGGCCAGCAGAAGTAACGTCTTCTTCTTCAAAGAAGCTTGTGTAACTAACCAAATCAGACAGCTGCCCAGGAGCTAACCTCAGTGCTAGGAAGGAGCGGGAGGGAATTGAGGGGGTGGTTCCTG
This sequence comes from Phyllobates terribilis, assembly GCF_046119375.1. Lineage (NCBI taxonomy): Eukaryota > Metazoa > Chordata > Amphibia > Anura > Dendrobatidae > Phyllobates > Phyllobates terribilis. Next base: position 692,279,866 of record NW_027362764.1, read on the forward strand.
CTAAGGCCCTGAAATAATAATAAGACAGGCAGGAGAGTCTGACGCATGGTGGCGGAAAAGCTGCAGGTGCAAATAGGGAATGTGGTCTCGTGCGAGCAACTTGTGCATGCTCGCTGTGTGTGAGTGTGCGCTTCCTAGGTACGGCGCGCTGCAGACAGTCAAAAGGGTTGCTCCCTTTCATTAAAAGTTAATCCCCGGCTGCAGGCTATTAGAAAGCAACTAACCGCGCTCTACTCACCCTACCCAGGTCTACCGGTGAGTCTCGCCGCTGCTCCCGGCCTGTGGCATTGGCCGCGACGCTGACGTTCCGTCGACAGCGCGGCTGCCGATCAGTGAGCTCAGCGGCTGTGAGCGGGGCGTTCTGTCTACAAGACCTTTTTAAGGAGCCAGCAAAAAAGTGAAGAGAAAGGAAAGCACAAAAGCACCTTGTCTTACTAAGCACTGGAAAGGGCGGCCGGCAACCGGACGTCAAAGTGGAAAAGCAGCAAGTGAGAGGCTCGTCTCTGCCTACGGCCACACCACCCTGAACACACCTGATCTTGTCTAATCTTGGAAGCTAAGCAGGGTTGGGCCTGGTTAGTACTTGGATGGGAGACCGCCTGGGAATACCAGGTGCTGTAGGCTTTTGCTTTTTCTTACTTCCACCAGCAGGGGTCACTCTCCTCTATGCCTTTTTTCCATTCCTTTTTTCACAAGCGCACACATGCTCCTTTCTTCTTTTCATTTGCTTTCTCTCTTGCGCTATTTAATCCTTGCAAAATACCAGCATCCTTCTCATCACCGTGGGCCTCCAGCATTGTTGCTTATTTACTTTTAATACTAGGCTTCTTTTCACCAGGACCAGCGACTCCCGCATGACTGGAGGCAACCACCGCTGACCTGGAGGCAACCACCGGTAACCTGGAGGCCAGTTTACAGCACAACCCAAGCAAAACACCTTTGCAGGCCACACGACCCCCCCGAAGAGCAGCTCAAATTCACTCGCAACCATCTCACCCTCTTCCTTCATTCACTCCTGGGCGTTTCGCTCCACCCCAAGTTGCGGGTCCAGCTTGCTCTTTCTGTCACATCCCCGCGATGAACGGTTTAGCCTGCAGGAGACCCTGCGCCGAGCCATTTTTAAACACATCTGATGCGGCAGGTGTTTCATTGCTCAACAAACAACACCTATAGGGACGGCACAGCCTATGCATCGGTCCTTCGGAGACCGCCCCAGAACGGCCGAGTTCTCGTCCCCACGCGAGCCTGAGGAAGGCTGGCCGGGCGATGGGCCAAGCAGCGTCTACTGGCCATACCACCTTGGATACGTCCGATCTCGGAAGCAAAGCAGAGATGGGTTCGGAAATACTTGGTTGGGACACCTCCTGAGAACACCAGGTATTGTAGACAATTTTGATGACGTTTTGCCATCTTGCCCAGCTCGGCTAGCATTGAGTGGCGCCTTGCTGGACACCGACCTTACGTAAAGTAGAGGCTGGAAGTCCCAAGCCTCCCAAGCCCCCCAAGACCTCTAAGATAAGGACGCAACCCCGCCGCCTCTACCAGGCCTCACACCGAGCTCCTTGCCACGGCTAGGAGTGCTTATTGACCCCGCAGCCGGCCGTATGCAAATGATGGCGTTAAAAGCATCTCGCGCTGTGAAGGGGCCAGGCTTTCAGCAGCTGCCCAGGGGATGGTTTTAGAGGGCGACCGCCTAACGAGGGCCAGCAGAAGTAACGTCTTCTTCTTCAAAGAAGCTTGTGTAACTAACCCAATCAGACAGCTGCCCAGGAGCTAACCTCAGTGCTAGGAAGGAGCGGGAGGGAATTGAGGGGGTGGTTCCTGCTAAGGCCCTGAAATAATAATAAGACAGGCAGGAGAGTCTGACGCATGGTGGCGGAAAAGCTGCAGGTGCAAATAGGGAATGTGGTCTCGTGCGAGCAACTTGTGCATGCTCGCTGTGTGTGAGTGTGCGCTTCCTAGGTACGGCGCGCTGCAGACAGTCAAAAGGGTTGCTCCCTTTCACTAAAAGTTAATCCCCGGCTGCAGGCTATTAGAAAGCAACTAACCGCGCTCTACTCACCCTACCCAGGTCTACCGGTGAGTCTCGCCGCTGCTCCCGGCCTGTGGCATTGGCCGCGACGCTGACGTTCCGTCGACAGCGCGGCAGCCGATCAGTGAGCTCAGCTGCTCTGAGCGGGGCGTTCTGTCTACAAGACCTTTTTAAGGAGCCAGCAAAAAAGTGAAGAGAAAAGAAAGCACAAAAGCACCTTGTCTTACTAAGCACTGGAAAGGGCAGCTGGCAACCGGACGTCAAAGTAGAAAAGCAGCAAGTGAGAGGCCTGTCTCTGCCTATGGCCACACCACCCTGAACACACCT
>NW_027362764.1:692284724-692304724 GCF_046119375.1 Phyllobates terribilis
CCCCAGAACGGCCAGAGTTCTCGTCCCCACGCGAGCCTGAGGATGGCTGGCCAGGCGATGGGCCAAGCAGCGTCTACTGGCCATACCACCTTGGATACGTCCGATCTCGCAAGCAAAGCAGAGATGGGTTCGGAAATACTTGGTTGGGACACCTCCTGAGAACACCAGGTATTGTAGACAATTTTGATGACGTTTTGCCATCTTGCCCAGCTCGGCTAGCATTGAGTGGCGCCTTGCTGGACACCGACCTTACGTAAAGTAGAGGCTGGAAGTCCCAAGCCTCCCAAGCCCCCCAAGACCTCTAAGATAAGGACGCAACCCCGCCGCCTCTACCAGGCCTCACACCGAGCTCCTTGCCACGGCTAGGAGTGCTTATTGACCCCGCAGCCGGCCGTATGCAAATGATGGCGTTAAAAGCATCTCGCGCTGTGAAGGGGCCAGGCTTTCAGCAGCTGCCCAGGGGATGGTTTTAGAGGGCGACCGCCTAACAAGGGCCAGCAGAAGTAACGTCTTCTTCTTCAAAGAAGCTTGTGTAACTAACCCAATCAGACAGCTGCCCAGGAGCTAACCTCAGTGCTAGGAAGGAGCGGGAGGGAATTGAGGGGGTGGTTCCTGCTAAGGCCCTGAAATAATAATAAGACAGGCAGGAGAGTCTGACGCATGGTGGCGGAAAAGCTGCAGGTGCAAATAGGGAATGTGGTCTCGTGCGAGCAACTTGTGCATGCTCGTTGTGTGTGAGTGTGCGCTTCCTAGGTACGGCGCGCTGCAGACAGTCAAAAGGGTTGCTCCCTTTCATTAAAAGTTAATCCCCGGCTGCAGGCTATTAGAAAGCAACTAACCGCACTCTACTCACCCTACCCAGGTCTACCGGTGAGTCTCGCCGCTGCTCCCGGCCTGTGGCATTGGCCGCGACGCTGACGTTCCGTCGACAGCGCGGCAGCCGATCAGTGAGCTCAGCGGCTCTGAGCGGGGCGTTCTGTCTACAAGACCTTTTTAAGGAGCCAGCAAAAAAGTGAAGAGAAAAGAAAGCACAAAAGCACCTTGTCTTACTAAGCACTGGAAAGGGCAGCCGGCAACCGGACGTCAAAGTGGAAAAGCAGCAAGTGAGAGGCCTGTCTCTGCCTACGGTCACACCACCCTGAACACGCCCGATCTTGTCTGATCTCGGAAGCTAAGCAGGGTCGGGCCTGGTTAGTACTTGAATGAGAGACCGCCTGGGAATACCAGGTGCTGTAGGCTTTTGCTTTTTCTTACTTCCACCAGCAGGGGTCACTCTCCTCTATGCCTTTTTTCCATTCCTTTTTTCACAAGCGCACACATGCTCCTTTCTTCTTTTCATTTGCTTTCTCTTTTGCGCTATTTAATCCTTGCAAAATACCAGCATCCTTCTCATCACCGTGGGCCTCCAGCATTGTTGCTTATTTACTTTTAATACTAGGCTTCTTTTCACCAGGACCAGCGACTCCCGCATGACTGGAGGCAACCACCGCTGACCTGGAGGCCAGTTTACAGCACAACCCAAGCAAAACACCTTTGCAGGCCACACGACCCCCCCGAAGAGCAGCTCAAATTCACTCGCAACCATCTCACCCTCTTCCTTCATTCACTCCTGGGCGTTTCGCTCCACCCCAAGTTGCGGGTCCAGCTTGCTCTTTCTGTCACATCCCCGCGATGAACGGTTTAGCCTGCAGGAGACCCTGCGCCGAGCCATTTTTAAACACATCTGATGCGGCAGGTGTTTCATTGCTCAACAAACAACACCTATAGGGACGGCACAGCCTATGCATCGGTCCTTCGGAGACCGCCCCAGAACGGCCAGAGTTCTCGTCCCCACGCGAGCCTGAGGAAGGCTGGCCGGGCGATGGGCCAAGCAGCGTCTACTGGCCATACCACCTTGGATACGTCCGATCTCGGAAGCAAAGCAGAGATGGGTTCGGAAATACTTGGTTGGGACACCTCCTGAGAACACCAGGTATTGTAGACAATTTTGATGACGTTTTGCCATCTTGCCCAGCTCGGCTAGCATTGAGTGGCGCCTTGCTGGACACCGACCTTACGTAAAGTAGAGGCTGGAAGTCCCAAGCCTCCCAAGCCCCCCAAGACCTCTAAGATAAGGACGCAACCCCGCCGCCTCTACCAGGCCTCACACCGAGCTCCTTGCCACGGCTAGGAGTGCTTATTGACCCCGCAGCCGGCCGTATGCAAATGATGGCGTTAAAAGCATCTCGCGCTGTGAAGGGGCCAGGCTTTCAGCAGCTGCCCAGGGGATGGTTTTAGAGGGCGACCGCCTAACGAGGGCCAGCAGAAGTAACGTCTTCTTCTTCAAAGAAGCTTGTGTAACTAACCCAATCAGACAGCTGCCCAGGAGCTAACCTCAGTGCTAGGAAGGAGCGGGAGGGAATTGAGGGGGTGGTTCCTGCTAAGGCCCTGAAATAATAATAAGACAGGCAGGAGAGTCTGACGCATGGTGGCGGAAAAGCTGCAGGTGCAAATAGGGAATGTGGTCTCGTGCGAGCAACTTGTGCATACTCACTGTGTGTGAGTGTGCGCTTCCTAGGTACGGCGCGCTGCAGACAGTCAAAAGGGTTGCTCCCTTTCATTAAAAGTTAATCCCCGGCTGCAGGCTATTAGAAAGCAACTAACCGCGCTCTACTCACCCTACCCAGGTCTACCGGTGAGTCTCGCCGCTGCTCCCGGCCTGTGGCATTGGCCGCGACGCTGACGTTCCGTCGACAGCGCGGCAGCCGATCAGTGAGCTCAGCGGCTGTGAGCGGGGCGTTCTGTCTACAAGACCTTTTTAAGGAGCCAGCAAAAAAGTGAAGAGAAAGGAAAGCACAAAAGCACCTTGTCTTACTAAGCACTGGAAAGGGCAGCCGGCAACCGGACGTCAAAGTGGAAAAGCAGCAAGTGAGAGGCCTGTCTCTGCCTGTCTCTGCCTGTCTCTGCCTGTCTCTGCCTGTCTCTGCCTGTCTCTGCCTGTCTCTGCCTGTCTCTGCCTGTCTCTGCCTGTCTCTGCCTGTCTCTGCCTACGGCCACACCACCCTGAACACGCCCAATCTCGTCTGATCTCGGAAGCTAAGCAGGGTCAGGCCTGGTTAGTACTTGGATGGGAGGCTGCCTGGGAATACCAGGTGCTGTAGGCTTTTGCTTTTTCTTACTTCCACCAGCAGGGGTCACTCTCCTCTATGCCTTTTTTCCATTCCTTTTTTCACAAGCGCACACATGCTCCTTTCTTCTTTTCATTTGCTTTCTCTCTTGCGCTATTTAATCCTTGCAAAATACCAGCATCCTTCTCATCACCGTGGGCCTCCAGCATTGCTGCTTATTTACTTTTAATACTAGGCTTCTTTTCACCAGGACCAGCGACTCCCGCATGACTGGAGGCAACCACCGCTGACCTGGAGGCAACCACCGGTAACCTGGAGGCCAGTTTACAGCACAACCCAAGCAAAACACCTTTGCAGGCCACACGACCCCCCCGAAGAGCAGCTCAAATTCACTCGCAACCATCTCACCCTCTTCCTTCATTCACTCCTGGGCGTTTCGCTCCACCCCAAGTTGCGGGTCCAGCTTGCTCTTTCTGTCACATCCCCGCGATGAACGGTTTAGCCTGCAGGAGACCCTGCGCCGAGCCATTTTTAAACACATCTGATGCGGCAGGTGTTTCATTGCTCAACAAACAACACCTATAGGGACGGCACAGCCTATGCATCGGTCCTTTGGAGACCGCCCCAGAACGGCCAGAGTTCTCGTCCCCACGCGAGCCTGAGGAAGGCTGGCCAGGCGATGGGCCAAGCAGCGTCTACTGGCCATACCACCTTGGATACGTCCGATCTCGGAAGCAAAGCAGAGATGGGTTCGGAAATACTTGGTTGGGACACCTCCTGAGAACACCAGGTATTGTAGACAATTTTGATGACGTTTTGCCATCTTGCCCAGCTCGGCTAGCATTGAGTGGCGCCTTGCTGGACACCGACCTTACGTAAAGTAGAGGCTGGAAGTCCCAAGCATCCCAAGCCCCCCAAGACCTCTAAGATAAGGACGCAACCCCGCCGCCTCTACCAGGCCTCACACCGAGCTCCTTGCCACGGCTAGGAGTGCTTATTGACCCCGCAGCCGGCCGTATGCAAATGATGGCGTTAAAAGCATCTCGCGCTGTGAAGGGGCCAGGCTTTCAGCAGCTGCCCAGGGGATGGTTTTAGAGGGCGACCGCCTAACGAGGGCCAGCAGAAGTAACGTCTTCTTCTTCAAAGAATCTTGTGTAACTAACCCAATCAGACAGCTGCCCAGGAGCTAACCTCAGTGCTAGGAAGGAGCGGGAGGGAATTGAGGGGGTGGTTCCTGCTAAGGCCCTGAAATAATAATAAGACAGGCAGGAGAGTCTGACGCATGGTGGCGGAAAAGCTGCAGGTGCAAATAGGGAATGTGGTCTCGTGCGAGCAACTTGTGCATGCTCGCTGTGTGTGAGTGTGCGCTTCCTAGGTACGGCGCGCTGCAGACAGTCAAAAGGGTTGCTCCCTTTCATTAAAAGTTAATCCCCGGCTGCAGGCTATTAGAAAGCAACTAACCGCGCTCTACTCACCCTACCCAGGTCTACCGGTGAGTCTCGCCGCTGCTCCCGGCCTGTGGCATTGGCCGCGACGCTGACGTTCCGTCGACAGCGCGGCAGCCGATCAGTGAGCTCAGCTGCTCTGAGCGGGGCGTTCTGTCTACAAGACCTTTTTAAGGAGCCAGCAAAAAAGTGAAGAGAAAGGAAAGCACAAAAGCACCTTGTCTTACTAAGCACTGGAAAGGGCAGCCGGCAACCGGACGTCAAAGTGGAAAAGCAGCAAGTGAGAGGCCTGTCTCTGCCTGTCTCTGCCTTTCTCTGCCTGTCTCTGCCTGTCTCTGCCTGTCTCTGCCTGTCTCTGCCTGTCTCTGCCTGTCTCTGCCTGTCTCTGCCTGTCTCTGCCTGTCTCTGCCTACGGCCACACCACCCTGAACACGCCCGATCTCGTCTGATCTCGGAAGCTAAGCAGGGTCAGGCCTGGTTAGTACTTGGATGGGAGGCTGCCTGGGAATACCAGGTGCTGTAGGCTTTTGCTTTTTCTTACTTCCACCAGCAGGGGTCACTCTCCTCTATGCCTTTTTTCCATTCCTTTTTTCACAAGCGCACACATGCTCCTTTCTTCTTTTCATTTGCTTTCTCTCTTGCGCTATTTAATCCTTGCAAAATACCAGCATCCTTCTCATCACCGTGGGCCTCCAGCATTGCTGCTTATTTACTTTTAATACTAGGCTTCTTTTCACCAGGACCAGCGACTCCCGCATGACTGGAGGCAACCACCGCTGACCTGGAGGCAACCACCGGTAACCTGGAGGCCAGTTTACAGCACAACCCAAGCAAAACACCTTTGCAGGCCACACGACCCCCCCGAAGAGCAGCTCAAATTCACTCGCAACCATCTCACCCTCTTCCTTCATTCACTCCTGGGCGTTTCGCTCCACCCCAAGTTGCGGGTCCAGCTTGCTCTTTCTGTCACATCCCCGCGATGAACGGTTTAGCCTGCAGGAGACCCTGCGCCGAGCCATTTTTAAACACATCTGATGCGGCAGGTGTTTCATTGCTCAACAAACAACACCTATAGGGACGGCACAGCCTATGCATCGGTCCTTTGGAGACCGCCCCAGAACGGCCAGAGTTCTCGTCCCCACGCGAGCCTGAGGAAGGCTGGCCAGGCGATGGGCCAAGCAGCGTCTACTGGCCATACCACCTTGGATACGTCCGATCTCGGAAGCAAAGCAGAGATGGGTTCGGAAATACTTGGTTGGGACACCTCCTGAGAACACCAGGTATTGTAGACAATTTTGATGACGTTTTGCCATCTTGCCCAGCTCGGCTAGCATTGAGTGGCGCCTTGCTGGACACCGACCTTACGTAAAGTAGAGGCTGGAAGTCCCAAGCATCCCAAGCCCCCCAAGACCTCTAAGATAAGGACGCAACCCCGCCGCCTCTACCAGGCCTCACACCGAGCTCCTTGCCACGGCTAGGAGTGCTTATTGACCCCGCAGCCGGCCGTATGCAAATGATGGCGTTAAAAGCATCTCGCGCTGTGAAGGGGCCAGGCTTTCAGCAGCTGCCCAGGGGATGGTTTTAGAGGGCGACCGACTAACGAGGGCCAGCAGAAGTAACGTCTTCTTCTTCAAAGAATCTTGTGTAACTAACCCAATCAGACAGCTGCCCAGGAGCTAACCTCAGTGCTAGGAAGGAGCGGGAGGGAATTGAGGGGGTGGTTCCTGCTAAGGCCCTGAAATAATAATAAGACAGGCAGGAGAGTCTGACGCATGGTGGCGGAAAAGCTGCAGGTGCAAATAGGGAATGTGGTCTCGTGCGAGCAACTTGTGCATGCTCGCTGTGTGTGAGTGTGCGCTTCCTAGGTACGGCGCGCTGCAGACAGTCAAAAGGGTTGCTCCCTTTCATTAAAAGTTAATCCCCGGCTGCAGGCTATTAGAAAGCAACTAACCGCGCTCTACTCACCCTACCCAGGTCTACCGGTGAGTCTCGCCGCTGCTCCCGGCCTGTGGCATTGGCCGCGACGCTGACGTTCCGTCGACAGCGCGGCAGCCGATCAGTGAGCTCAGCGGCTCTGAGCGGGGCGTTCTGTCTACAAGACCTTTTTAAGGAGCCAGCAAAAAAGTGAAGAGAAAAGAAAGCACAAAAGCACCTTGTCTTACTAAGCACTGGAAAGGGCAGCCGGCAACCGGACGTCAAAGTGGAAAAGCAGCAAGTGAGAGGCCTGTCTCTGCCTACGGCCACACCACCCTGAACACGCCCGATCTTGTCTGATCTTGGAAGCTAAGCATGGTTGGGCCTGGTTAGTACTTGGATGGGAGACCGCCTGGGAATACCAGGTGCTGTAGGCTTTTGCCTTTTCTTACTTCCACCAGCAGGGGTCACTCTCCTCTATGCCTTTTTTCCATTCCTTTTTTCACAAGCGCACACATGCTCCTTTCTTCTTTTCATTTGCTTTCTCTCTTGCGCTATTTAATCCTTGCAAAATACCAGCATCCTTCTCATCACCGTGGGCCTCCAGCATTGTTGCTTATTTACTTTTAATACTAGGCTTCTTTTCACCAGGACCAGCGACTCCCGCATGACTGGAGGCAACCACCGCTGACCTGGAGGCAACCACCGGTAACCTGGAGGCCAGTTTACAGCACAACCCAAGCAAAACACCTTTGCAGGCCACACGACCCCCCCGAAGAGCAGCTCAAATTCACTCGCAACCATCTCACCCTCTTCCTTCATTCACTCCTGGGCGTTTCGCTCCACCCCAAGTTGCGGGTCCAGCTTGCTCTTTCTGTCACATCCCCGCGATGAACGGTTTAGCCTGCAGGAGACCCTGCGCCGAGCCATTTTTAAACACATCTGATGCGGCAGGTGTTTCATTGCTCAACAAACAACACCTATAGGGACGGCACAGCCTATGCATCGGTCCTTCGGAGACCGCCCCAGAACGGCCAGAGTTCTCGTCCCCACGCGAGCCTGAGGAAGGCTGGCCGGGCGATGGGCCAAGCAGCGTCTACTGGCCATACCACCTTGGATACGTCCGATCTCGGAAGCAAAGCAGAGATGGGTTCGGAAATACTTGGTTGGGACACCTCCTGAGAACACCAGGTATTGTAGACAATTTTGATGACGTTTTGCCATCTTGCCCAGCTCGGCTAGCATTGAGTGGCGCCTTGCTGGACACCGACCTTACGTAAAGTAGAGGCTGGAAGTCCCAAGCATCCCAAGCCCCCCAAGACCTCTAAGATAAGGACGCAACCCCGCCGCCTCTACCAGGCCTCACACCGAGCTCCTTGCCACGGCTAGGAGTGCTTATTGACCCTGCAGCCGGCCGTATGCAAATGATGGCGTTAAAAGCATCTCGCGCTGTGAAGGGGCCAGGCTTTCAGCAGCTGCCCAGGGGATGGTTTTAGAGGGCGACCGCCTAACGAGGGCCAGCAGAAGTAACGTCTTCTTCTTCAAAGAATCTTGTGTAACTAACCCAATCAGACAGCTGCCCAGGAGCTAACCTCAGTGCTAGGAAGGAGCGGGAGGGAATTGAGGGGGTGGTTCCTGCTAAGGCCCTGAAATAATAATAAGACAGGCAGGAGAGTCTGACGCATGGTGGCGGAAAAGCTGCAGGTGCAAATAGGGAATGTGGTCTCGTGCGAGCAACTTGTGCATGCTCGCTGTGTGTGAGTGTGCGCTTCCTAGGTACGGCGCGCTGCAGACAGTCAAAAGGGTTGCTCCCTTTCATTAAAAGTTAATCCCCGGCTGCAGGCTATTAGAAAGCAACTAACCGCGCTCTACTCACCCTACCCAGGTCTACCGGTGAGTCTCGCCGCTGCTCCCGGCCTGTGGCATTGGCCGCGACGCTGACGTTCCGTCGACAGCGCGGCAGCCGATCAGTGAGCTCAGCGGCTCTGAGCGGGGCGTTCTGTCTACAAGACCTTTTTAAGGAGCCAGCAAAAAAGTGAAGAGAAAAGAAAGCACAAAAGCACCTTGTCTTACTAAGCACTGGAAAGGGCAGCCGGCAACCGGACGTCAAAGTGGAAAAGCAGCAAGTGAGAGGCCTGTCTCTGCCTACGGCCACACTACCCTGAACACGCCCGATCTTGTCTGATCTCGGAAGCTAAGCAGGGTTGGGCCTGGTTAGTTCTTGGATGGAAGACCGCCTGGGAATACCAGGTGCTGTAGGCTTTTGCCTTTTCTTACTTCCACCAGCAGGGGTCACTCTCCTCTATGCCTTTTTTCCATTCCTTTTTTCACAAGCGCACACATGCTCCTTTCTTCTTTTCATTTGCTTTCTCTCTTGCGCTATTTAATCCTTGCAAAATACCAGCATCCTTCTCATCACCGTGGGCCTCCAGCATTGTTGCTTATTTACTTTTAATACTAGGCTTCTTTTCACCAGGACCAGCGACTCCCGCATGACTGGAGGCAACCACCGGTAACCTGGAGGCCAGTTTACAGCACAACCCAAGCAAAACACCTTTGCAGGCCACACGACCCCCCCGAAGAGCAGCTCAAATTCACTCGCAACCATCTCACCCTCTTCCTTCATTCACTCCTGGGCGTTTCGCTCCACCCCAAGTTGCGGGTCCAGCTTGCTCTTTCTGTCACATCCCCGCGATGAACGGTTTAGCCTGCAGGAGACCCTGCGCCGAGCCATTTTTAAACACATCTGATGCGGCAGGTGTTTCATTGCTCAACAAACAACACCTATAGGGACGGCACAGCCTATGCATCGGTCCTTCGGAGACCGCCCCAGAACGGCCAGAGTTCTCGTCCCCACGCGAGCCTGAGGAAGGCTGGCCAGGCGATGGGCCAAGCAGCGTCTACTGGCCATACCACCTTGGCTACGTCCGATCTCGGAAGCAAAGCAGAGATGGGTTCGGAAATACTTGGTTGGGACACCTCCTGAGAACACCAGGTATTGTAGACAATTTTGATGACGTTTTGCCATCTTGCCCAGCTCGGCTAGCATTGAGTGGCGCCTTGCTGGACACCGACCTTACGTAAAGTAGAGGCTGGAAGTCCCAAGCATCCCAAGCCCCCCAAGACCTCTAAGATAAGGACGCAACCCCGCCGCCTCTACCAGGCCTCACACCGAGCTCCTTGCCACGGCTAGGAGTGCTTATTGACCCCGCAGCCGTCCGTATGCAAATGATGGCGTTAAAAGCATCTCGCGCTGTGAAGGGGCCAGGCTTTCAGCAGCTGCCCAGGGGATGGTTTTAGAGGGCGACCGCCTAACGAGGGCCAGCAGAAGTAACGTCTTCTTCTTCAAAGAATCTTGTGTAACTAACCCAATCAGACAGCTGCCCAGGAGCTAACCTCAGTGCTAGGAAGGAGCGGGAGGGAATTGAGGGGGTGGTTCCTGCTAAGGCCCTGAAATAATAATAAGACAGGCAGGAGAGTCTGACGCATGGTGGCGGAAAAGCTGCAGGTGCAAATAGGGAATGTGGTCTCGTGCGAGCAACTTGTGCATGCTCGCTGTGTGTGAGTGTGCGCTTCCTAGGTACGGCGCGCTGCAGACAGTCAAAAGGGTTGCTCCCTTTCATTAAAAGTTAATCCCCGGCTGCAGGCTATTAGAAAGCAACTAACCGCGCTCTACTCACCCTACCCAGGTCTACCGGTGAGTCTCGCCGCTGCTCCCGGCCTGTGGCATTGGCCGCGATGCTGACGCTCCGTCGACAGCGCGGCAGCCGATCAGTGAGCTCAGCGGCTCTGAGCGGGGCGTTCTGTCTACAAGACCTTTTTAAGGAGCCAGCAAAAAAGTGAAGAGAAAAGAAAGCACAAAAGCACCTTGTCTTACTAAGCACTGGAAAGGGCAGCCGGCAACCGGACGTCAAAGTGGAAAAGCAGCAAGTGAGAGGCCTATCTCTGCATACGGCCACACCACCCTGAACACACCCGATCTCGTCTGATCTCGGAAGTTAAGCAGGGTTGGGCCTGGTTAGTACTTGGATGGGAGAATGCCTGGGAATACCAGGTGCTGTAGGCTTTTGCCTTTTCTTACTTCCACCAGCAGGGGTCACTCTCCTCTATGCCTTTTTTCCATTCCTTTTTTCACAAGCGCACACATGCTCCTTTCTTCTTTTCATTTGCTTTCTCTCTTGCGCTATTTAATCCTTGCAAAATACCAGCATCCTTCTCATCACCGTGGGCCTCCAGCATTGTTGCTTATTTACTTTTAATACTAGGCTTCTTTTCACCAGGACCAGCGACTCCCGCATGACTGGAGGCAACCACCGCTGACCTGGAGGCAACCACCAGTAACCTGGAGGCCAGTTTACAGCACAACCCAAGCAAAACACCTTTGCAGGCCACACGACCCCCCCGAAGAGCAGCTCAAATTCACTCGCAACCATCTCACCCTCTTCTTTCATTCACTCCTCGGCGTTTCGCTCCACCCCAAGTTGCGGGTCCAGCTTGCTCTTTCTGTCACATCCCCGCGATGAACGGTTTAGCCTGCAGGAGACCCTGCGCCGAGCCATTTTTAAACACATCTGATGCGGCAGGTGTTTCATTGCTCAACAAACAACACCTATAGGGACGGCACAGCCTATGCATCAGTCCTTCGGAGACCGCCCCAGAACGGCCAGAGTTCTCGTCCCCACGCGAGCCTGAGGAAGGCTGGCCGGGCGATGGGCCAAGCAGCGTCTACTGGCCATACCACCTTGGATACGTCCGATCTCGGAAGCAAAGCAGAGATGGGTTCGGAAATACTTGGTTGGGACACCTCCTGAGAACACCAGGTATTGTAGACAATTTTGATGACGTTTTGCCATCTTGCCCAGCTCGGCTAGCATTGAGTGGCGCCTTGCTGGACACCGACCTTACGTAAAGTAGAGGCTGGAAGTCCCAAGCATCCCAAGCCCCCCAAGACCTCTAAGATAAGGACGCAACTCCGCCGCCTCTACCAGGCCTCACACCGAGCTCCTTGCCACGGCTAGGAGTGCTTATTGACCCCGCAGCCGGCCGTATGCAAATGATGGCGTTAAAAGCATCTCGCGCTGTGAAGGGGCCAGGCTTTCAGCAGCTGCCCAGGGGATGGTTTTAGAGGGCGACCGCCTAACGAGGGCCAGCAGAAGTAACGTCTTCTTCTTCAAAGAATCTTGTGTAACTAACCCAATCAGACAGCTGCCCAGGAGCTAACCTCAGTGCTAGGAAGGAGCGGGAGGGAATTGAGGGGGTGGTTCCTGCTATGGCCCTGAAATAATAATAAGACAGGCAGGAGAGTCTGACGCATGGTGGCGGAAAAGCTGCAGGTGCAAATAGGGAATGTGGTCTCGTGCGAGCAACTTGTGCATGCTCGCTGTGTGTGAGTGTGCGCTTCCTAGGTACGGCGCGCTGCAGACAGTCAAAAGGGTTGCTCCCTTTCATTAAAAGTTAATCCCCGGCTGCAGGCTATTAGAAAGCAACTAACCGCGCTCTACTCACCCTACCCAGGTCTACCGGTGAGTCTCGCCGCTGCTCCCGGCCTGTGGCATTGGCCGCGACGCTGACGTTCCGTCGACAGCGCGGCAGCCGATCAGTGAGCTCAGCGGCTCTGAGCGGGGCGTTCTGTCTACAAGACCTTTTTAAGGAGCCAGCAAAAAAGTGAAGAGAAAAGAAAGCACAAAAGCACCTTGTCTTACTAAGCACTGGAAAGGGCAGCCGGCAACCGGACGTCAAAGTGGAAAAGCAGCAAGTGAGAGGCCTGTCTCTGCCTACGGCCACACCACCCTGAACATGCCCAATCTCGTCTGATCTCAGAAGCTAAGCAGGGTCGGGCCTGGTTAGTACTTGGATGGGAGACCGCCTGGGAATACCAGGTGCTGTAAGCTTTTGCCTTTTCTTACTTCCACCAGCAGGGGTCACTCTCCTCTTTGCCTTTTTTCCATTCCTTTTTTCACAAGCGCACACATGCTCCTTTCTTCTTTTCATTTGCTTTCTCTCTTGCGCTATTTAATCCTTGCAAAATACCAGCATCCTTCTCATCACCGTGGGCCTCCAGCATTGTTGCTTATTTACTTTTAATACTAGGCTTCTTTTCACCAGGACCAGCGACTCCCGCATGACTGGAGGCAACCACCGCTGACCTGGAGGCAACCACCGGTAACCTGGAGGCCAGTTTACAGCACAACCCAAGCAAAACACCTTTGCAGGCCACACGACCCCCCCGAAGAGCAGCTCAAATTCACTCGCAACCATCTCACCCTCTTCCTTCATTCACTCCTGGGCGTTTCGCTCCACCCCAAGTTGCGGGTCCAGCTTGCTCTTTCTGTCACATCCCCGCGATGAACGGTTTAGCCTGCAGGAGACCTTGCGCCGAGCCATTTTTAAACACATCTGATGCGGCAGGTGTTTCATTGCTCAACAAACAACACCTATAGGGACGGCACAGCCTATGCATCGGTCCTTCGGAGACCGCCCCAGAACGGCCAGAGTTCTCGTCCCCACGCAAGCCTGAGGAAGGCTGGCCGGGCGATGGGCCAAGCAGCGTCTACTGGCCATACCACCTTGGATACGTCCGATCTCGGAAGCAAAGCAGAGATGGGTTCGGAAATACTTGGTTGGGACACCTCCTGAGAACACCAGGTATTGTAGACAATTTTGATGACGTTTTGCCATCTTGCCCAGCTCGGCTAGCATTGAGTGGCGCCTTGCTGGACACCGACCTTACGTAAAGTAGAGGCTGGAAGTCCCAAGCATCCCAAGCCCCCCAAGACCTCTAAGATAAGGACGCAACCCCGCCGCCTCTACCAGGCCTCACACCGAGCTCCTTGCCACGGCTAGGAGCGCTTATTGACCCCGCAGCCGGCCGTATGCAAATGATGGCGTTAAAAGCATCTCGCGCTGTGAAGGGGCCAGGCTTTCAGCAGCTGCCCAGGGGATGGTTTTAGAGGGCGACCGCCTAACGAGGGCCAGCAGAAGTAACGTCTTCTTCTTCAAAGAAGCTTGTGTAACTAACCCAATCAGACAGCTGCCCAGGAGCTAACCTCAGTGCTAGGAAGGAGCGGGAGGGAATTGAGGGGGTGGTTCCTGCTAAGGCCCTGAAATAATAATAAGACAGGCAGGAGAGTCTGACGCATGGTGGCGGAAAAGCTGCAGGTGCAAATAGGGAATGTGGTCTCGTGCGAGCAACTTGTGCATGCTCGCTGTGTGTGAGTGTGCGCTTCCTAGGTACGGCGCGCTGCAGACAGTCAAAAGGGTTGCTCCCTTTCATTAAAAGTTAATCCCCGGCTGCAGGCTATTAGAAAGCAACTAACCGCGCTCTACTCACCCTACCCAGGTCTACCGGTGAGTCTCGCCGCTGCTCCTGGCCTGTGGCATTGGCCGCGACGCTGACGTTCCGTCGACAGCGCGGCAGCCGATCAGTGAGCTCAGCGGCTCTGAGCGGGGCGTTCTGTCTACAAGACCTTTTTAAGGAGCCAGCAAAAAAGTGAAGAGAAAAGAAAGCACAAAAGCACCTTGTCTTACTAAGCACTGGAAAGGGCAGCCGGCAACCGGACGTCAAAGTGGAAAAGCAGCAAGTGAGAAGCCTGTCTCTGCCTACGGCCACACCACCCTGAACACGCCCGATCTTGTCTGATCTCGGGCTTGGTTAGTACATGGATGGGAGACTGCCTGGGAATACCAGGTGCTGTAGGCTTTTGCCTTTTCTTACTTCCACCAGCAGGGGTCACTCTCCTCTATGCCTTTTTTCCATTCCTTTTTTCACAAGCGCACACATGCTCCTTTCTTCTTTTCATTTGCTTTCTCTCTTGCGCTATTTAATCCTTGCAAAATACCAGCATCCTTCTCATCACCGTGGGCCTCCAGCATTGTTGCTTATTTACTTTTAATACTAGGCTTCTTTTCACCAGGACCAGCGACTCCCGCATGACTGGAGGCAACCACCGCTGACCTGGAGGCAACCACCGGTAACCTGGAGGCCAGTTTACAGCACAACCCAAGCAAAACACCTTTGCAGGCCACACGACCCCCCCGAAGAGCAGCTCAAATTCACTCGCAACCATCTCACCCTCTTCCTTCATTCACTCCTGGGCGTTTCGCTCCACCCCAAGTTGCGGGTCCAGCTTGCTCTTTCTGTCACATCCCCGCGATGAACGGTTTAGCCTGCAGGAGACCCTGCGCCGAGCCATTTTTAAACACATCTGATGCGGCAGGTGTTTCATTGCTCAACAAACAACACCTATAGGGACGGCACAGCCTATGCATCGGTCCTTCGGAGACCGCCCCAGAACGGCCAGAGTTCTCGTCCCCACGCGAGCCTGAGGAAGGCTGGCCGGGCGATGGGCCAAGCAGCGTCTACTGGCCATACCACCTTGGATATGTCCGATCTCGGAAGCAAAGCAGAGATGGGTTCGGAAATACTTGGTTGGGACACCTCCTGAGAACACCAGGTATTGTAGACAATTTTGATGACGTTTTGCCATCTTGCCCAGCTCGGCTAGCATTGAGTGGCGCCTTGCTGGACACCGACCTTACGTAAAGTAGAGGCTGGAAGTCCCAAGCATCCCAAGCCCCCCAAGACCTCTAAGATAAGGACGCAACCCCGCCGCCTCTACCAGGCCTCACACCGAGCTCCTTGCCACGGCTAGGAGTGCTTATTGACCCCGCAGCCGGCCGTATGCAAATGATGGCGTTAAAAGCATCTCGCGCTGTGAAGGGGCCAGGCTTTCAGCAGCTGCCCAGGGGATGGTTTTAGAGGGCGACCGACTAACGAGGGCCAGCAGAAGTAACGTCTTCTTCTTCAAAGAATCTTGTGTAACTAACCCAATCAGACAGCTGCCCAGGAGCTAACCTCAGTGCTAGGAAGGAGCGGGAGGGAATTGAGGGGGTGGTTCCTGCTAAGGCCCTGAAATAATAATAAGACAGGCAGGAGAGTCTGACGCATGGTGGCGGAAAAGCTGCAGGTGCAAATAGGGAATGTGGTCTCGTGCGAGCAACTTGTGCATGCTCGCTGTGTGTGAGTGTGCGCTTCCTAGGTACGGCGCGCTGCAGACAGTCAAAAGGGTTGCTCCCTTTCATTAAAAGTTAATCCCCGGCTGCAGGCTATTAGAAAGCAACTAACCGCGCTCTACTCACCCTACCCAGGTCTACCGGTGAGTCTCGCCGCTGCTCCCGGCCTGTGGCATTGGCCGCGACGCTGACGTTCCGTCGACAGCGCGGCACCCGATCAGTGAGCTCAGCGGCTCTGAGCGGGGCGTTCTGTCTACAAGACCTTTTTAAGGAGCCAGCAAAAAAGTGAAGAGAAAAGAAAGCACAAAAGCACCTTGTCTTACTAAGCACTGGAAAGGGCAGCCGGCAACCGGACGTCAAAGTGGAAAAGCAGCAAGTGAGAGGCCTGTCTCTGCCTACGGTCACACCACCCTGAACACGCCTGATCTCGTCTGATCTCAGAAGCTAAGCAGGGTCGGGCCTGGTTAGTACTTGGATGGGAGACCGCCTGGGAATACCAGGTGCTGTACGCTTTTGCCTTTTCTTACTTCCACCAGCAGGGGTCACTCTCCTCTTTGCCTTTTTTCCATTCCTTTTTTCACAAGCGCACACATGCTCCTTTCTTCTTTTCATTTGCTTTCTCTCTTGCGCTATTTAATCCTTGCAAAATACCAGCATCCTTCTCATCACCGTGGGCCTCCAGCATTGTTGCTTATTTACTTTTAATACTAGGCTTCTTTTCACCAGGACCAGCGACTCCCGCATGACTGGAGGCAACCACCGCTGACCTGGAGGCAACCACCGGTAACCTGGAGGCCAGTTTACAGCACAACCCAAGCAAAACACCTTTGCAGGCCACACGACCACCCCGAAGAGCAGCTCAAATTCACTCGCAACCATCTCACCCTCTTCCTTCATTCACTCCTGGGCGTTTCGCTCCACCCCAAGTTGCGGGTCCAGCTTGCTCTTTCTGTCACATCCCCGCGATGAACGGTTTAGCCTGCAGGAGACCCTGCGCCGAGCCATTTTTAAACACATCTGATGCAGCAGGTGTTTCATTGCTCAACAAACAACACCTATAGGGACGGCACAGCCTATGCATCGGTCCTTCGGAGACCGCCCCAGAACGGCCAGAGTTCTCGTCCCCACGCGAGCCTGAGGAAGGCTGGCCGGGCGATGGGCCAAGCAGCGTCTACTGGCCATACCACCTTGGATACGTCCGATCTCGGAAGCAAAGCAGAGATGGGTTCGGAAATACTTGGTTGGGACACCTCCTGAGAACACCAGGTATTGTAGACAATTTTGATGACGTTTTGCCATCTTGACCAGCTCGGCTAGCATTGAGTGGCGCCTTGCTGGACACCGACCTTACGTAAAGTAGAGGCTGGAAGTCCCAAGCATCCCAAGCCCCCCAAGACCTCTAAGATAAGGACGCAACCCCGCCGCCTCTACCAGGCCTCACACCGAGCTCCTTGCCACGGCTAGGAGCGCTTATTGACCCCGCAGCCGGCCGTATGCAAATGATGGCGTTAAAAGCATCTCGCGCTGTGAAGGGGCCAGGCTTTCAGCAGCTGCCCAGGGGATGGTTTTAGAGGGCGACCGCCTAACGAGGGCCAGCAGAAGTAACGTCTTCTTCTTCAAAGAATCTTGTGTAACTAACCCAATCAGACAGCTGCCCAGGAGCTAACCTCAGTGCTAGGAAGGAGCGGGAGGGAATTGAGGGGGTGGTTCCTGCTAAGGCCCTGAAATAATAATAAGACAGGCAGGAGAGTCTGACGCATGGTGGCGGAAAAGCTGCAGGTGCAAATAGGGAATGTGGTCTCGTGCGAGCAACTTGTGCATGCTCGCTGTGTGTGAGTGTGCGCTTCCTAGGTACGGCGCGCTGCAGACAGTCAAAAGGGTTGCTCCCTTTCATTAAAAGTTAATCCCCGGCTGCAGGCTATTAGAAAGCAACTAACCGCGCTCTACTCACCCTACCCAGGTCTACCGGTGAGTCTCGCCGCTGCTCCCGGCCTGTGGCATTGGCCGCGACGCTGACGTTCCGTCGACAGCGCGGCAGCCGATCAGTGAGCTCAGCGGCTCTGAGCGGGGCGTTCTGTCTACAAGACCTTTTTAAGGAGCCAGCAAAAAAGTGAAGAGAAAAGAAAGCACAAAAGCACCTTGTCTTACTAAGCACTGGAAAGGGCAGCCGGCAACCGGACGTCAAAGTGGAAAAGCAGCAAGTGAGAAGCCTGTCTCTGCCTACGGCCACACCACCCTGAACACGCCCGATCTCGTCTGATCTCGGGCCTGGTTAGTACTTGGATGGGAGACCGCCTGGGAATACCAGGTGCTGTAGGCTTTTGCCTTTTCTTACTTCCACCAGCAGGGGTCACTCTCCTCTTTGCCTTTTTTCCATTCCTTTTTTCACAAGCGCACACATGCTCCTTTCTTCTTTTCATTTGCTTTCTCTCTTGCGCTATTTAATCCTTGCAAAATACCAGCATCCTTCTCATCACCGTGGGCCTCCAGCATTGTTGCTTATTTACTTTTAATACTAGGCTTCTTTTCACCAGGACCAGCGACTCCCGCATGACTGGAGGCAACCACCGCTGACCTGGAGGCAACCACCGGTAACCTGGAGGCCAGTTTACAGCACAACCCAAGCAAAACACCTTTGCAGGCCACACGACCACCCCGAAGAGCAGCTCAAATTCACTCGCAACCATCTCACCCTCTTCCTTCATTCACTCCTGGGCGTTTCGCTCCACCCCAAGTTGCGGGTCCAGCTTGCTCTTTCTGTCACATCCCCGCGATGAACGGTTTAGCCTGCAGGAGACCCTGCGCCGAGCCATTTTTAAACACATCTGATGCGGCAGGTGTTTCATTGCTCAACAAACAACACCTATAGGGACGGCACAGCCTATGCATCGGTCCTTCGGAGACCGCCCCAGAACGGCCAGAGTTCTCGTCCCCACGCGAGCCTGAGGAAGGCTGGCCGGGCGATGGGCCAAGCAGCGTCTACTGGCCATACCACCTTGGATACGTCCGATCTCGGAAGCAAAGCAGAGATGGGTTCGGAAATACTTGGTTGGGACACCTCCTGAGAACACCAGGTATTGTAGACAATTTTGATGACGTTTTGCCATCTTGACCAGCTCGGCTAGCATTGAGTGGCGCCTTGCTGGACACCGACCTTACGTAAAGTAGAGGCTGGAAGTCCCAAGCATCCCAAGCCCCCCAAGACCTCTAAGATAAGGACGCAACCCCGCCGCCTCTACCAGGCCTCACACCGAGCTCCTTGCCACGGCTAGGAGTGCTTATTGACCCCGCAGCCGGCCGTATGCAAATGATGGCGTTAAAAGCATCTCGCGCTGTGAAGGGGCCAGGCTTTCAGCAGCTGCCCAGGGGATGGTTTTAGAGGGCGACCGCCTAACGAGGGCCAGCAGAAGTAACGTCTTCTTCTTCAAAGAATCTTGTGTAACTAACCCAATCAGACAGCTGCCCAGGAGCTAACCTCAGTGCTAGGAAGGAGCGGGAGGGAATTGAGGGGGTGGTTCCTGCTAAGGCCCTGAAATAATAATAAGACAGGCAGGAGAGTCTGACGCATGGTGGCGGAAAAGCTGCAGGTGCAAATAGGGAATGTGGTCTCGTGCGAGCAACTTGTGCATGCTCGCTGTGTGTGAGTGTGCGCTTCCTAGGTACGGCGCGCTGCAGACAGTCAAAAGGGTTGCTCCCTTTCATTAAAAGTTAATCCCCGGCTGCAGGCTATTAGAAAGCAACTAACCGCGCTCTACTCACCCTACCCAGGTCTACCGGTGAGTCTCGCCGCTGCTCCCGGCCTGTGGCATTGGCCGCGACGCTGACGTTCCGTCGACAGCGCGGCAGCCGATCAGTGAGCTCAGCGGCTCTGAGCGGGGCGTTCTGTCTACAAGACCTTTTTAAGGAGCCAGCAAAAAAGTGAAGAGAAAAGAAAGCACAAAAGCACCTTGTCTTACTAAGCACTGGAAAGGGCAGCCGGCAACCGGACGTCAAAGTGGAAAAGCAGCAAGTGAGAAGCCTGTCTCTGCCTACGGCCACACCACCCTGAACACGCCTGATCTCGTCTGATCTCGGGCCTGGTTAGTACTTGGATGGGAGACCGCCTGGGAATACCAGGTGCTGTAGGCTTTTGCCTTTTCTTACTTCCACCAGCAGGGGTCACTCTCCTCTTTGCCTTTTTTCCATTCCTTTTTTCACAAGCGCACACATGCTCCTTTCTTCTTTTCATTTGCTTTCTCTCTTGCGCTATTTAATCCTTGCAAAATACCAGCATCCTTCTCATCACCGTGGGCCTCCAGCATTGTTGCTTATTTACTTTTAATACTAGGCTTCTTTTCACCAGGACCAGCGACTCCCGCATGACTGGAGGCAACCACCGCTGACCTGGAGGCAACCACCGGTAACCTGGAGGCCAGTTTACAGCACAACCCAAGCAAAACACCTTTGCAGGCCACACGACCCCCCCGAAGAGCAGCTCAAATTCACTCGCAACCATCTCACCCTCTTCCTTCATTCACTCCTG
>NW_027362764.1:692307224-692309724 GCF_046119375.1 Phyllobates terribilis
CCTAACGAGGGCCAGCAGAAGTAACGTCTTCTTCTTCAAAGAATCTTGTGTAACTAACCCAATCAGACAGCTGCCCAGGAGCTAACCTCAGTGCTAGGAAGGAGCGGGAGGGAATTGAGGGGGTGGTTCCTGCTAAGGCCCTGAAATAATAATAAGACAGGCAGGAGAGTCTGACGCATGGTGGCGGAAAAGCTGCAGGTGCAAATAGGGAATGTGGTCTCGTGCGAGCAACTTGTGCATGCTCGCTGTGTGTGAGTGTGCGCTTCCTAGGTACGGCGCGCTGCAGACAGTCAAAAGGGTTGCTCCCTTTCATTAAAAGTTAATCCCCGGCTGCAGGCTATTAGAAAGCAACTAACCGCGCTCTACTCACCCTACCCAGGTCTACCGGTGAGTCTCGCCGCTGCTCCCGGCCTGTGGCATTGGCCGCGACGCTGACGTTCCGTCGACAGCGCGGCAGCCGATCAGTGAGCTCAGCGGCTCTGAGCGGGGCGTTCTGTCTACAAGACCTTTTTAAGGAGCCAGCAAAAAAGTGAAGAGAAAGGAAAGCACAAAAGCACCTTGTCTTACTAAGCACTGGAAAGGGCAGCCGGCAACCGGACTTCACAGTAGAAAAGCAGCAAGTGAGAGGCCTGTCTCTGCCTACGGCCACACCACCCTGAACACGCCCGATCTTGTCTGATCTCAGAAGCTAAGCAGGGTTGGGCCTGGTTAGTACTTGGATGGGAGACTGCCTGGGAATACCAGGTGCTGTAGGCTTTTGCCTTTTCTTACTTCCACCAGCAGGGGTCACTCTCCTCTTTGCCTTTTTTCCATTCCTTTTTTCACAAGCGCACACATGCTCCTTTCTTCTTTTCATTTGCTTTCTCTCTTGCGCTATTTAATCCTTGCAAAATACCAGCATCCTTCTCATCACCGTGGGCCTCCAGCATTGTTGCTTATTTACTTTTAATACTAGGCTTCTTTTCACCAGGACCAGCGACTCCCGCATGACTGGAGGCAACCACCGCTGACCTGGAGGCAACCACCGGTAACCTGGAGGCCAGTTTACAGCACAACCCAAGCAAAACACCTTTGCAGGCCACACGACCCCCCCGAAGAGCAGCTCAAATTCACTCGCAACCATCTCACCCTCTTCCTTCATTCACTCCTGGGCGTTTCGCTCCACCCTAAGTTGCGGGTCCAGCTTGCTCTTTCTGTCACATCCCCGCGATGAACGGTTTAGCCTGCAGGAGACCCTGCGCCGAGCCATTTTTAAACACATCTGATGCGGCAGGTGTTTCATTGCTCAACAAACAACACCTATAGGGACGGCACAGCCTATGCATCGGTCCTTCGGAGACCGCCCCAGAACGGCCAGAGTTCTCGTCCCCACGCGAGCCTGAGGAAGGCTGGCCGGGCGATGGGCCAAGCAGCGTCTACTGGCCATACCACCTTGGATACGTCCGATCTCGGAAGCAAAGCAGAGATGGGTTCGGAAATACTTGGTTGGGACACCTCCTGAGAACACCAGGTATTGTAGACAATTTTGATGACGTTTTGCCATCTTGACCAGCTTTGCTAGCATTGAGTGGCGCCTTGCTGGACACCGACCTTACGTAAAGTAGAGGCTGGAAGTCCCAAGCATCCCAAGCCCCCCAAGACCTCTAAGATAAGGACGCAACCCCGCCGCCTCTACCAGGCCTCACACCGAGCTCCTTGCCACGGCTAGGAGCGCTTATTGACCCCGCAGCCGGCCGTATGCAAATGATGGCGTTAAAAGCATCTCGCGCTGTGAAGGGGCCAGGCTTTCAGCAGCTGCCCAGGGGATGGTTTTAGAGGGCGACCGCCTAACGAGGGCCAGCAGAAGTAACGTCTTCTTCTTCAAAGAATCTTGTGTAACTAACCCAATCAGACAGCTGCCCAGGAGCTAACCTCAGTGCTAGGAAGGAGCGGGAGGGAATTGAGGGGGTGGTTCCTGCTAAGGCCCTGAAATAATAATAAGACAGGCAGGAGAGTCTGACGCATGGTGGCGGAAAAGCTGCAGGTGCAAATAGGGAATGTGGTCTCGTGCGAGCAACTTGTGCATGCTCGCTGTGTGTGAGTGTGCGCTTCCTAGGTACGGCGCGCTGCAGACAGTCAAAAGGGTTGCTCCCTTTCATTAAAAGTTAATCCCCGGCTGCAGGCTATTAGAAAGCAACTAACCGCGCTCTACTCACCCTACCCAGGTCTACCGGTGAGTCTCGCCGCTGCTCCCGGCCTGTGGCATTGGCCGCGACGCTGACGTTCCGTCGACAGCGCGGCAGCCGATCAGTGAGCTCAGCGGCTCTGAGCGGGGCGTTCTGTCTACAAGACCTTTTTAAGGAGCCAGCAAAAAAGTGAAGAGAAAAGAAAGCACAAAAGCACCTTGTCTTACTAAGCACTGGAAAGGGCAGCCGGCAACCGGACGTCAAAGTGGAAAAGCAGCAAGTGAGAAGCCTGTCTCTGCCTACGGCCACACCACCCTGAACACGCCCGATCTCGT
>NW_027362764.1:692314724-692444724 GCF_046119375.1 Phyllobates terribilis
GTGCATGCTCGCTGTGTGTGAGTGTGCGCTTCCTAGGTACGGCGCGCTGCAGACAGTCAAAAGGGTTGCTCCCTTTCATTAAAAGTTAATCCCCGGCTGCAGGCTATTAGAAAGCAACTAACCGCGCTCTACTCACCCTACCCAGGTCTACCGGTGAGTCTCGCCGCTGCTCCCGGCCTGTGGCATTGGCCGCGACGCTGACGTTCCGTCGACAGCGCGGCAGCCGATCAGTGAGCTCAGCGGCTCTGAGCGGGGCGTTCTGTCTACAAGACCTTTTTAAGGAGCCAGCAAAAAAGTGAAGAGAAAAGAAAGCACAAAAGCACCTTGTCTTACTAAGCACTGGAAAGGGCAGCCGGCAACCGGACGTCAAAGTGGAAAAGCAGCAAGTGAGAGGCCTGTCTCTGCCTACGGTCACACCACCCTGAACACGCCTGATCTCGTCTGATCTCAGAAGCTAAGCAGGGTTGGGCCTGGTTAGTACTTGGATGGGAGACCGCCTGGGAATACCAGGTGCTGTAGGCTTTTGCCTTTTCTTACTTCCACCAGCAGGGGTCACTCTCCTCTTTGCCTTTTTTCCATTCCTTTTTTCACAAGCGCACACATGCTCCTTTCTTCTTTTCATTTGCTTTCTCTCTTGCGCTATTTAATCCTTGCAAAATACCAGCATCCTTCTCATCACCGTGGGCCTCCAGCATTGTTGCTTATTTACTTTTAATACTAGGCTTCTTTTCACCAGGACCAGCGACTCCCGCATGACTGGAGGCAACCACCGCTGACCTGGAGGCAACCACCGGTAACCTGGAGGCCAGTTTACAGCACAACCCAAGCAAAACACCTTTGCAGGCCACACGACCCCCCCGAAGAGCAGCTCAAATTCACTCGCAACCATCTCACCCTCTTCCTTCATTCACTCCTGGGCGTTTCGCTCCACCCCAAGTTGCGGGTCCAGCTTGCTCTTTCTGTCACATCCCCGCGATGAACGGTTTAGCCTGCAGGAGACCCTGCGCCGAGCCATTTTTAAACACATCTGATGCGGCAGGTGTTTCATTGCTCAACAAACAACACCTATAGGGACGGCACAGCCTATGCATCGGTCCTTCGGAGACCGCCCCAGAACGGCCAGAGTTCTCGTCCCCACGCGAGCCCGAGGAAGGCTGGCCGGGCGATGGGCCAAGCAGCGTCTACTGGCCATACCACCTTGGATACGTCCGATCTCGGAAGCAAAGCAGAGATGGGTTCGGAAATACTTGGTTGGGACACCTCCTGAGAACACCAGGTATTGTAGACAATTTTGATGACGTTTTGCCATCTTGCCCAGCTCGGCTAGCATTGAGTGGCGCCTTGCTGGACACCGACCTTACGTAAAGTAGAGGCTGGAAGTCCCAAGCATCCCAAGCCCCCCAAGACCTCTAAGATAAGGACGCAACCCCGCCGCCTCTACCAGGCCTCACACCGAGCTCCTTGCCACGGCTAGGAGCGCTTATTGACCCCGCAGCCGGCCGTATGCAAATGATGGCGTTAAAAGCATCTCGCGCTGTGAAGGGGCCAGGCTTTCAGCAGCTGCCCAGGGGATGGTTTTAGAGGGCGACCGCCTAACGAGGGCCAGCAGAAGTAACGTCTTCTTCTTCCAAGAATCTTGTGTAACTAACCCAATCAGACAGCTGCCCAGGAGCTAACCTCAGTGCTAGGAAGGAGCGGGAGGGAATTGAGGGGGTGGTTCCTGCTAAGGCCCTGAAATAATAATAAGACAGGCAGGAGAGTCTGACGCATGGTGGCGGAAAAGCTGCAGGTGCAAATAGGGAATGTGGTCTCGTGCGAGCAACTTGTGCATGCTCGCTGTGTGTGAGTGTGCGCTTCCTAGGTACGGCGCGCTGCAGACAGTCAAAAGGGTTGCTCCCTTTCATTAAAAGTTAATCCCCGGCTGCAGGCTATTAGAAAGCAACTAACCGCGCTCTACTCACCCTACCCAGGTCTACCGGTGAGTCTCGCCGCTGCTCCCGGCCTGTGGCATTGGCCGCGACGCTGACGTTCCGTCGACAGCGCGGCAGCCGATCAGTGAGCTCAGCGGCTCTGAGCGGGGCGTTCTGTCTACAAGACCTTTTTAAGGAGCCAGCAAAAAAGTGAAGAGAAAAGAAAGCACAAAAGCACCTTGTCTTACTAAGCACTGGAAAGGGCAGCCGGCAACCGGACGTCAAAGTAGAAAAGCAGCAAGTGAGAGGCCTGTCTCTGCCTACGGCCACACCACCCTGAACACGCCCGATCTCGTCTGATCTCAGAAGCTAAGCAGGATTGGGCCTGGTTAGTACTTGGATGGGAGACCGCCTGGGAATACCAGGTGCTGTAGGCTTTTGCCTTTTCTTACTTCCACCAGCAGGGGTCAATCTCCTCTATGCCTTTTTTCCATTCCTTTTTTCACAAGCGCACACATGCTCCTTTCTTCTTTTCATTTGCTTTCTCTCTTGCGCTATTTAATCCTTGCAAAATACCAGCATCCTTCTCATCACCGTGGGCCTCCAGCATTGTTGCTTATTTACTTTTAATACTAGGCTTCTTTTCACCAGGACCAGCGACTCCCGCATGACTGGAGGCAACCACCGCTGACCTGGAGGCAACCACCGGTAACCTGGAGGCCAGTTTACAGCACAACCCAAGCAAAATACCTTTGCAGGCCACACGACCCCCCCGAAGAGCAGCTCAAATTCACTCGCAACCATCTCACCCTCTTCCTTCATTCACTCCTGGGCGTTTCGCTCCACCCCAAGTTGCGGGTCCAGCTTGCTCTTTCTGTCACATCCCCGCGATGAACGGTTTAGCCTGCAGGAGACCCTGCGCCGAGCCATTTTTAAACACATCTGATGCGGCAGGTGTTTCATTGCTCAACAAACAACACCTATAGGGATGGCACAGCCTATGCATCGGTCCTTCGGAGACCGCCCCAGAACGGCCAGAGTTCTCGTCCCCACGCGAGCCTGAGGAAGGCTGGCCGGGCGATGGGCCAAGCAGCGTCTACTGGCCATACCACCTTGGATACGTCCGATCTCGGAAGCAAAGCAGAGATGGGTTCGGAAATACTTGGTTGGGACACCTCCTGAGAACACCAGGTATTGTAGACAATTTTGATGACGTTTTGCCATCTTGCCCAGCTCGGCTAGCATTGAGTGGCGCCTTGCTGGACACCGACCTTACGTAAAGTAGAGGCTGGAAGTCCCAAGCCTCCCAAGCCCCCCAAGACCTCTAAGATAAGGACGCAACCCTGCCGCCTCTACCAGGCCTCACACCGAGCTCCTTGCCACGGCTAGGAGTGCTTATTGACCCCGCAGCCGGCCGTATGCAAATGATGGCGTTAAAAGCATCTCGCGCTGTGAAGGGGCCAGGCTTTCAGCAGCTGCCCAGGGGATGGTTTTAGAGGGCGACCGCCTAACGAGGGCCAGCAGAAGTAACGTCTTCTTCTTCAAAGAATCTTGTGTAACTAACCCAATCAGACAGCTGCCCAGGAGCTAACCTCAGTGCTAGGAAGGAGCGGGAGGGAATTGAGGGGGTGGTTCCTGCTAAGGCCCTGAAATAATAATAAGACAGGCAGGAGAGTCTGACGCATGGTGGCGGAAAAGCTGCAGGTGCAAATAGGGAATGTGGTCTCGTGCGAGCAACTTGTGCATGCTCGCTGTGTGTGAGTGTGCGCTTCCTAGGTACGGCGCGCTGCAGACAGTCAAAAGGGTTGCTCCCTTTCATTAAAAGTTAATCCCCGGCTGCAGGCTATTAGAAAGCAACTAACCGCGCTCTACTCACCCTACCCAGGTCTACCGGTGAGTCTCGCCGCTGCTCCCGGCCTGTGGCATTGGCCGCGACGCTGACGTTCCGTCGACAGCGCGGCAGCCGATCAGTGAGCTCAGCGGCTCTGAGCGGGGCGTTCTGTCTACAAGACCTTTTTAAGGAGCCAGCAAAAAAGTGAAGAGAAAAGAAAGCACAAAAGCACCTTGTCTTACTAAGCACTGGAAAGGGCAGCCGGCAACCGGACGTCAAAGTGGAAAAGCAGCAAGTGAGAGGCCTGTCTCTGCCTATGGCCACACCACCCTGAACACGCCCGATCTCGTCTGATCTCGGATTATAAGCAGGGTTGGGCCTGGTTAGTACTTGGATGGGAGACCGCCTGGGAATACCAGGTGCTGTAGGCTTTTGCTTTTTCTTACTTCCACCAGCAGGGGTCACTCTCCTCTATGCCTTTTTTCCATTCCTTTTTTCACAAGCGCACACATGCTCCTTTCTTCTTTTCATTTGCTTTCTCTCTTGCGCTATTTAATCCTTGCAAAATACCAGCATCCTTCTCATCACCGTGGACCTCCAGCATTGTTGCTTATTTACTTTTAATACTAGGCTTCTTTTCACCAGGACCAGCGACTCCCGCATGACTGGAGGCAACCACCGCTGACCTGGAGGCAACCACCGGTAACCTGGAGGCCAGTTTACAGCACAACCCAAGCAAAACACCTTTGCAGGCCACACGACCCCCCCGAAGAGCAGCTCAAATTCACTCGCAACCATCTCACCCTCTTCCTTCATTCACTCCTGGGCGTTTCGCTCCACCCCAAGTTGCGGGTCCAGCTTGCTCTTTCTGTCACATCCCCGCGATGAACGGTTTAGCCTGCAGGAGACCCTGCGCCGAGCCATTTTTAAACACATCTGATGCGGCAGGTGTTTCATTGCTCAACAAACAACACCTATAGGGACGGCACAGCCTATGCATCGGTCCTTCGGAGACCGCCCCAGAACGGCCAGAGTTCTCGTCCCCACGCGAGCCTGAGGAAGGCTGGCCGGGCGATGGGCCAAGCAGCGTCTACTGGCCATACCACCTTGGATACGTCCGATCTCGGAAGCAAAGCAGAGATGGGTTCGGAAATACTTGGTTGGGACACCTCCTGAGAACACCAGGTATTGTAGACAATTTTGATGACGTTTTGCCATCTTGCGCAGCTCGGCTAGCATTGAGTGGCGCCTTGCTGGACACCGACCTTACGTAAAGTAGAGGCTGGAATTCCCAAGCCTCCCAAGCCCCCCAAGACCTCTAAGATAAGGACGCAACCCCGCCGCCTCTACCAGGCCTCACACCGAGCTCCTTGCCACGGCTAGGAGTGCTTATTGACCCCGCAGCCGGCCGTATGCAAATGATGGCGTTAAAAGCATCTCGCGCTGTGAAGGGGCCAGGCTTTCAGCAGCTGCCCAGGGGATGGTTTTAGAGGGCGACCGCCTAACGAGGGCCAGCAGAAGTAACGTCTTCTTCTTCAAAGAAGCTTGTGTAACTAACCCAATCAGACAGCTGCCCAGGAGCTAACCTCAGTGCTAGGAAGGAGCGGGAGGGAATTGAGGGGGTGGTTCCTGCTAAGGCCCTGAAATAATAATAAGACAGGCAGGAGAGTCTGACGCATGGTGGCGGAAAAGCTGCAGGTGCAAATAGGGAATGTGGTCTCGTGCGAGCAACTTGTGCATGCTCGCTGTGTGTGAGTGTGCGCATCCTAGGTACGGCGCGCTGCAGACAGTCAAAAGGGTTGCTCCCTTTCATTAAAAGTTAATCCCCGGCTGCAGGCTATTAGAAAGCAACTAACCGCGCTCTACTCACCCTACCCAGGTCTACCGGTGAGTCTCGCCGCTGCTCCCGGCCTGTGGCATTGGCCGCGACGCTGACGTTCCGTCGACAGCGCGGCAGCCGATCAGTGAGCTCAGCGGCTGTGAGCGGGGCGTTCTGTCTACAAGACCTTTTTAAGGAGCCAGCAAAAAAGTGAAGAGAAAGGAAAGCATAAAAGCACCTTGTCTTACTAAGCACTGGAAAGGGCAGCCGGCAACCGGACGTCAAAGTAGAAAAGCAGCAAGTGAGAGGCTTGTCTCCACCTATGGCCACACCACCCTGAACACACCTGATCTCGTCTGAGCTCGGATTATAAGCAGGGTTGGGCCTGGCTAGTACTTGGATGGGAGACCGCCTGGAAATACCAGGTGCTGTAGGCTTTTGCTTTCTTACTTCCACCAGCAGGGGTCACTCTCCTCTATGCTTTTTTTCCATTCCTTTTTTCACAAGCTCACACATGCTCCTTTCTTCTTTTCATTTGCTTTCTCTCTTGCGCTATTTAATCCTTGCAAAATACCAGCATCCTTCTCATCACCGTGGGCCTCCAGCATTGTTGCTTATTTACTTTTAATACTAGGCTTCTTTTCACCAGGACCAGCGACTCCCGCATGACTGGAGGCAACCACCGCTGACCTGGAGGCAACCACCGGTAACCTGGAGGCCAGTTTACAGCACAACCCAAGCAAAACACCTTTGCAGGCCACACAACCCCCCCGAAGAGCAGCTCAAATTCACTCGCAACCATCTCACCCTCTTCCTTCATTCACTCCTGGGCGTTTCGCTCCACCCCAAGTTGCGGGTCCAGCTTGCTCTTTCTGTCACATCCCCACGATGAACGGTTTAGCCTGCAGGAGACCCTGCGCCGAGCCATTTTTAAACACATCTGATGCGGCAGGTGTTTCATTGCTCAACAAACAACACCTATAGGGACGGCACAGCCTATGCGTCGGTCCTTCGGAGACCGCCCCAGAACGGCCAGAGTTCTCGTCCCCACGCGAGCCTGAGGAAGGCTGGCCGGGCGATGGGCCAAGCAGCGTCTACTGGCCATACCACCTTGGATACGTCCGATCTCGGAAGCAAAGCAGAGATGGGTTCGGAAATACTTGGTTGGGACACCTCCTGAGAACACCAGGTATTGTAGACAATTTTGATGACGTTTTGCCATCTTGCCCAGCTCGGCTAACATTGAGTGGCGCCTTGCTGGACACCGACCTTACGTAAAGTAGAGGCTGGAAGTCCCAAGCCTCCCAAGCCCCCCAAGACCTCTAAGATAAGGACGCAACCCCGCCGCCTCTACCAGGCCTCACACCGAGCTCCTTGCCACGGCTAGGAGTGCTTATTGACCCCGCAGCCGGCCGTATGCAAATGATGGCGTTAAAAGCATCTCGCGCTGTGAAGGGGCCAGGCTTTCAGCAGCTGCCCAGGGGATGGTTTTAGAGGGCGACCGCCTAACGAGGGCCAGCAGAAGTAACGTCTTCTTCTTCAAAGAAGCTTGTGTAACTAACCCAATCAGACAGCTGCCCAGGAGCTAACCTCAGTGCTAGGAAGGAGCGAGAGGGAATTGAGGGGGTGGTTCCTGCTAAGGCCCTGAAATAATAATAAGACAGGCAGGAGAGTCTGACGCATGGTGGCGGAAAAGCTGCAGGTGCAAATAGGGAATGTGGTCTCGTGCGAGCAACTTGTGCATGCTCGCTGTGTGTGAATGTGCGCTTCCTAGGTACGGCGCGCTGCAGACAGTCAAAAGGGTTGCTCCCTTTCATTAAAAGTTAATCCCCGGCTGCAGGCTATTAGAAAGCAACTAACCGCGCTCTACTCACCCTACCCAGGTCTACCGGTGAGTCTCGCCGCTGCTCCCGGCCTGTGGCATTGGCCGCGACGCTGACGTTCCGTCGACAGCGCGGCAGCCGATCAGTGAGCTCAGCGGCTCTGAGCGGGGCGTTCTGTCTACAAGACCTTTTTAAGGAGCCAGCAAAAAAGTGAAGAGAAAGGAAAGCACAAAAGCACCTTGTCTTACTAAGCACTGGAAAGGGCAGCCGGCAACCGGACGTCAAAGTGGAAAAGCAGCAAGTGAGAGGCCTGTCTCTGCCTACGGCCACACCACCCTGAACACGCCTGATCTTGTCTGATCTTGGAAGCTAAAAAGGGTCGGGCCTGGTTAGTACTTGGATGGGAGACCACCTGGGAATACCAGGTGCTGTAGGCTTTTGCTTTTTCTTACTTCCACCAGCAGGGGTCACTCTCCTCTATGCCTTTTTTCCATTCCTTTTTTCACAAGCGCACACATGCTCCTTTCTTCTTTTCATTTGCTTTCTCTCTTGCGCTATTTAATCCTTGCAAAATACCAGCATCCTTCTCATCACCGTGGGCCTCCAGCATTGTTGCTTATTTACTTTTAATACTAGGCTTCTTTTCACCAGGACCAGCGACTCCCGCATGACTGGAGGCAACCACCGCTGACCTGGAGGCAACCACCGGTAACCTGGAGGCCAATTTACAGCACAACCCAAGCAAAACACCTTTGCAGGCCACACAACCCCCCCGAAGAGCAGCTCAAATTCACTCGCAACCATCTCACCCTCTTCCTTCATTCACTCCTGGGCGTTTCGCTCCACCCCAAGTTGCAGGTCCAGCTTGCTCTTTCTGTCACATCCCCGCGATGAACGGTTTAGCCTGCAGGAGACCCTGCGCCGAGCCATTTTTAAACACATCTGATGCGGCAGGTGTTTCATTGCTCAACAAACAACACCAATAAGGACGGCACAGCCTATGCATCGGTCCTTCGGAGACCGCCCCAGAACGGCCAGAGTTCTCGTCCCCACGCAAGCCTGAGGAAGGCTGGCCGGGCGATGGGCCAAGCAGCGTCTACTGGCCATACCACCTTGGATACGTCCGATCTTGGAAGCAAAGCAGAGATGGGTTCGGAAATACTTGGTTGGGACACCTCCTGAGAACACCAGGTATTGTAGACAATTTTGATGACGTTTTGCCATCTTGCCCAGCTCGGCTAACATTGAGTGGCGCCTTGCTGGACACCGACCTTACGTAAAGTAGAGGCTGGAAGTCCCAAGCCTCCCAAGCCCCCCAAGACCTCTAAGATAAGGACGCAACCGCGCCGCCTCTACCAGGCCTCACACCGAGCTCCTTGCCACGGCTAGGAGTGCTTATTGACCCCGCAGCCGGCCGTATGCAAATGATGGCGTTAAAAGCATCTCGCGCTGTGAAGGGGCCAGGCTTTCAGCAGCTGCCCAGGGGATGGTTTTAGAGGGCGACCGCCTAACGAGGGCCAGCAGAAGTAACGTCTTCTTCAAAGAAGCTTGTGTAACTAACCCAATCAGACAGCTGCCCAGGAGCTAACCTCAGTGCTAGGAAGGAGCGGGAGGGAACTGAGGGGGTGGTTCCTGCTAAGGCCCTGAAATAATAATAAGACAGGCAGGAGAGTCTGACGCATGGTGGCGGAAAAGCTGCAGGTGCAAATAGGGAATGTAGTCTCGTGCGAGCAACTTGTGCATGCTCGCTGTGTGTGAGTGTGCGCTTCCTAGGTACGGCGCGCTGCAGACAGTCAAAAGGGTTGCTCCCTTTCATTAAAAGTTAATCCCTGGCTGCAGGCTGTTAGAAAGCAACTAACCGCGCTCTACTCACCCTACCCAGGTCTTCCGGTGAGTCTCGCCGCTGCTCCCGGCCTGTGGCATTGGCCGCGACGCTGACGTTCCGTCGACAGCGTGGCAGCCGATCAGTGAGCTCAGCGGCTGTGAGCGGGGCGTTCTGTCTACAAGACCTTTTTAAGGAGCCAGCAAAAAAGTGAAGAGAAAGGAAAGCACAAAAGCACTTTCTCTTACTAAGCACTGGAAAGGGCAGCCGGCAACCGGACGTCAAAGTGGAAAAGCAGCAAGTGAGAGGCCTGTCTCTGCCTATGGCCACACCACCCTGAACACGCCCGATCTCGTCTGATCTCAGAAGCTAAGCAGGGTAGGGCCTGGTTAGTACTTGGATGGGAGACCGCCTGGTAATACCAGGTGCTGTAGGCTTTTGCTTTTAATTACTTCCACCAGCAAGGGTCACTCTCCTGTATGCCTTTTTTCCATTCCTTTTTTCACAAGCGCACACATGCTCCTTTCTTCTTTTCATTTGCTTTCTCTCTTGCGCTATTTAATCCTTGCAAAATACCAGCATCCTTCTCATCACCGTGGGCCTCCAGCATTGTTGCTTATTTACTTTTAATACTAGGCTTCTTTTCACCAGGACCAGCGACTCCCGCATGACTGGAGGCAACCACCGCTGACCTGGAGGCAACCACCGGTAACCTGGAGGCCAGTTTACAGCACAACCCAAGCAAAACACCTTTGCAGGCCACACAACCCCCCCGAAGAGCAGCTCAAATTCACTCGCAACCATCTCACCCTCTTCCTTCATTCACTCCTGGGCGTTTCGCTCCACCCCAAGTTGCGGGTCCAGCTTGCTCTTTCTGTCACATCCCCGCGATGAACGGTTTAGCCTGCAGGAGACCCTGCGCCGAGCCATTTTTAAACACATCTGATGCGGCAGGTGTTTCATTGCTCAACAAACAACACCTATAGGGACGGCACAGCCTATGCATCGGTCCTTCGGAGACCGCCCCAGAACGGCCAGAGTTCTCGTCCCCACGCGAGCCTGAGGAAGGCTGGCCGGGCGATGGGCCAAGCAGTGTCTACTGGCCATACCACCTTGGATACGTCCGATCTCGGAAGCAAAGCAGAGATGGGTTCGGAAATACTTGGTTGGGACACCTCCTGAGAACACCAGGTATTGTAGACAATTTTGATGACGTTTTGCCATCTTGCCCAGCTCGGCTAACATTGAGTGGCGCCTTGCTGGACACCGACCTTACGTAAAGTAGAGGCTGGAAGTCCCAAGCCTCCCAAGCCCCCCAAGACCTCTAAGATAAGGACGCAACCCAGCCGCCTCTACCAGGCCTCACACCGAGCTCCTTGCCACGGCTAGGAGTGCTTATTGACCCCGCAGCCGGCCGTATGCAAATGATGGCGTTAAAAGCATCTCGCGCTGTGAAGGGGCCAGGCTTTCAGCAGCTGCCCAGGGGATGGTTTTAGAGGGCGACCGCCTAACGAGGGCCAGTAGAAGTAACGTCTTCTTCTTCAAAGAAGCTTGTGTAACTAACCCAATCAGACAGCTGCCCAGGAGCTAACCTCAGTGCTAGGAAGGAGCGGGAGGGAATTGAGGGGGTGGTTCCTGCTAAGGCCCTGAAATAATAATAAGACAGGCAGGAGAGTCTGACGCATGGTGGCGGAAAAGCTGCAGGTGCAAATAGGGAATGTGGTCTCGTGCGAGCAACTTGTGCATGCTCGCTGTGTGTGAGTGTGCGCTTCCTAGGTACGGCGCGCTGCAGACAGTCAAAAGGGTTGCTCCCTTTCATTAAAAGTTAATCCCTGGCTGCAGGCTATTAGAAAGCAACTAACCGCGCTCTACTCACCCTACCCAGGTCTACCGGTGAGTCTCGCCGCTGCTCCCGGCCTGTGGCATTGGCCGCGACGCTGACGTTCCGTCGACAGCGCGGCAGCCGATCAGTGAGCTCAGCGGCTCTGAGCGGGGCGTTCTGTCTACAAGACCTTTTTAAGGAGCCAGCAAAAAAGTGAAGAGAAAGGAAAGCACAAAAGCACCTTGTCTTACTAAGCACTGGAAAGGGCAGCCGGCAGTCGGACGTCAAAGTAGAAAAGCAGCAAGTGAGAGGCCTGTCTCTGCCTACGGCCACACCACCCTGAACACGTCCGATCTCGTCTGATCTTGGAAGCTAAGCAGGATTGGGCCTGGTTAGTACTTGGATGGGAGACTGCCTGGGAATACCAGGTGCTGTAGGCTTTTGCCTTTTCTTACTTCCACGAGCAGGGGTCACTCTCCTCTATGCCTTTTTTCCATTCCTTTTTTCACAAGCGCACACATGCTCCTTTCTTCTTTTCATTTGCTTTCTCTCTTGCGCTATTTAATCCTTGCAAAATACCAGCATCCTTCTCATCACCGTGGGCCTCCAGCATTGTTGCTTATTTACTTTTAATACTAGGCTTCTTTTCACCAGGACCAGCGACTCCCGCATGACTGGAGGCAACCACCGCTGACCTGGAGGCAACCACCGGTAACCTGGAGGCCAGTTTACAGCACAACCCAAGCAAAACACCTTTGCAGGCCACACGACCCCCCCGAAGAGCAGCTCAAATTCACTCGCAACCATCTCACCCTCTTCCTTCATTCACTCCTGGGCGTATCGCTCCACCCCAAGTTGCGGGTCCAGCTTGCTCTTTCTGTCACATCCCCGCGATGAACGGTTTAGCCTGCAGGAGACCCTGCGACGAGCCATTTTTAAACACATCTGATGCGGCAGGTGTTTCATTGCTCAACAAACAACACCTATAGGGACGGCACAGCCTATGCATCGGTCCTTCGGAGACCGCCCCAGAACGGCTAGAGTTCTCGTCCCCACGCGAGCCTGAGGAAGGCTGGCCGGGCGATGGGCCAAGCAGCGTCTACTGGCCATACCACCTTGGATACGTCCGATCTCGGAAGCAAAGCAGAGATGGGTTCGGAAATACTTGGTTGGGACACCTCCTGAGAACACCAGGTATTGTAGACAATTTTGATGACGTTTTGCCATCTTGCCCAGCTCGGCTAGCATTGAGTGGCGCCTTGCTGGACACCGACCTTACGTAAAGTAGAGGCTGGAAGTCCCAAGCATCCCAAGCCCCCCAAGACCTCTAAGATAAGGACGCAACCCCGCCGCCTCTACCAGGCCTCACACTGAGCTCCTTGCCACGGCTAGGAGTGCTTATTGACCCCGCAGCCGGCCGTATGCAAATGATGGCGTTAAAAGCATCTCGCGCTGTGAAGGGGCCAGGCTTTCAGCAGCTGCCCAGGGGATGGTTTTAGAGGGCGACCGCCTAACGAGGGCCAGCAGAAGTAACGTCTTCTTCTTCAAAGAATCTTGTGTAACTAACCCAATCAGACAGCTGCCCAGGAGCTAACCTCAGTGCTAGGAAGGAGCGGGAGGGAATTGAGGGGGTGGTTCCTGCTAAGGCCCTGAAATAATAATAAGACAGGCAGGAGAGTCTGACGCATGGTGGCGGAAAAGCTGCAGGTGCAAATAGGGAATGTGGTCTCGTGCGAGCAACTTGTGCATGCTCGCTGTGTGTGAGTGTGCGCTTCCTAGGTACGGCGCGCTGCAGACAGTCAAAAGGGTTGCTCCCTTTCATTAAAAGTTAATCCCCGGCTGCAGGCTATTAGAAAGCAACTAACCGCGCTCTACTCACCCTACCCAGGTCTACCGGTGAGTCTCGCCGCTGCTCCCGGCCTGTGGCATTGGCCGCGACGCTGACGTTCCGTCGACAGCGCGGCAGCCGATCAGTGAGCTCAGCGGCTGTGAGCAGGGCGTTCTGTCTACAAGACCTTTTTAAGGAGCCAGCAAAAAAGTGAAGAGAAAAGAAAGCACAAAAGCACCTTGTCTTACTAAGCACTGGAAAGGGCAGCCGGCAACCGGACGTCAAAGTGGAAAAGCAGCAAGTGAGAGGCCTGTCTCTGCCTACGGCCACACCACCCTGAACACACCCGATCTCGTCTGATCTTGGAAGCTAAGCAGGGTCGGGCCTGGTTAGTACTTGGATGGGATACTGCCTGGGAATACCAGGTGCTGTAGGCTTTGGCTTTTTCTTACTTCCACCAGCAGGGGTCACTCTCCTCTATGCCTTTTTTCCATTCCTTTTTTCACAAGCGCACACATGCTCCTTTCTTCTTTTCATTTGCTTTCTCTCTTGCGCTATTTAATCCTTGCAAAATACCAGCATCCTTCTCATCACCGTGGGCCTCCAGCATTGTTGCTTATTTACTTTTAATACTAGGCTTCTTTTCACCAGGACCAGCGACTCCCGCATGACTGGAGGCAACCACCGCTGACCTGGAGGCAACCACCGGTAACCTGGAGGCCAGTTTACAGCACAACCCAAGCAAAACACCTTTGCAGGCCACACGACCCCCCCGAAGAGCAGCTCAAATTCACTCGCAACCATCTCACCCTCTTCCTTCATTCACTCCTGGGCGTTTCGCTCCACCCCAAGTTGCGGGTCCAGCTTGCTCTTTCTGTCACATCCCCGCGATGAACGGTTTAGCCTGCAGGAGACCCTGCGCCGAGCCATTTTTAAACACATCTGATGCGGCAGGTGTTTCATTGCTCAACAAACAACACCTATAGGGACGGCACAGCCTATGCATCGGTCCTTCGGAGACCGCCCCAGAACGGCCAGAGTTCTCGTCCCCACGCGAGCCTGAGGAAGGCTGGCCGGGCGATGGGCCAATCAGCGTCTACTGGCCATACCACCTTGGATATGTCCGATCTCGGAAGCAAAGCAGAGATGGGTTCGGAAATACTTGGTTGGGACACCTCCTGAGAACACCAGGTATTGTAGACAATTTTGATGACGTTTTGCCATCTTGCCCAGCTCGGCTAGCATTGAGTGGCGCCTTGCTGGACACCGACCCTACGTAAAGTAGAGGCTGGAAATCCCAAGCCTCCCAAGCCCCCCAAGACCTCTAAGATAAGGACGCAACCCCGCCGCCTCTACCAGGCCTCACACCGAGCTCCTTGCCACGGCTAGGAGTGCTTATTGACCCCGCAGCCGGCCGTATGCAAATGATGGCGTTAAAAGCATCTCGCGCTGTGAAGGGGCCAGGCTTTCAGCAACTGCCCAGGGGATGGTTTTAGAGGGCGACCGCCTAACGAGGGCCAGCAGAAGTAACGTCTTCTTCTTCAAAGAAGCTTGTGTAACTAACCCAATCAGACAGCTGCCCAGGAGCTAACCTCAGTGCTAGGAAGGAGCGGGAGGGAATTGAGGGGGTGGTTACTGCTAAGGCCCTGAAATAATAATAAGACAGGCAGGAGAGTCTGACGCATGGTGGCGGAAAAGCTGCAGGTGCAAATAGGGAATGTGGTCTCGTGCGAGCAACTTGTGCATGCTCGCTGTGTGTGAGTGTGCGCTTCCTAGGTACGGCGCGCTGCAGACAGTCAAAAGGGTTGCTCCCTTTCATTAAAAGTTAATCCCCGGCTGCAGGCTATTAGAAAGCAACTAACCGCGCTCTACTCACCCTACCCAGGTCTACCGGTGAGTCTCGCCGCTGCTCCCGGCCTGTGGCATTGGCCGCGACGCTGACGTTCCGTCGACAGCGCGGCAGCCGATCAGTGAGCTCAGCGGCTGTGAGCGGGGCGTTCTGTCTACAAGACCTTTTTAAGGAGCCAGCAAAAAAGTGAAGAGAAAGGAAAGCATAAAAGCACCTTGTCTTACTAAGCACTGGAAAGGGCAGCCGGCAACCGGACGTCAAAGTAGAAAAGCAGCAAGTGAGAGGCTTGTCTCTGCCTATGGCCACACCACCCTGAGCACGCCTGATCTCGTCTGATCTCCGATTATAAGCAGGGTTGGGCCTGGTTAGTACTTGGATGGGAGACCGCCTGGGAATACCAGGTGCTGTAGGCTTTTGCTTTTTCTTACTTCCACCAGCAGGGGTCACTCTCCTCTATGCCTTTTTTCCATTCCTTTTTTCACAAGCGCACACATGCTCCTTTCTTCTTTTCATTTGCTTTCTCTCTTGCGCTATTTAATCCTTGCAAAATACCAGCATCCTTCTCATCACCGTGGGCCTCCAGCATTGTTGCTTATTTACTTTTAATACTAGGCTTCTTTTCACCAGGACCAGCGACTCCCGCATGACTGGAGGCAACCACCGGTAACCTGGAGGCCAGTTTACAGCACAACCCAAGCAAAACACCTTTGCAGGCCACACGACCCCCCCGAAGAGCAGCTCAAATTCACTCGCAACCATCTCACCCTCTTCCTTCATTCACTCCTGGGCGTTTCGCTCCACCCCAAGTTGCGGGTCCAGCTTGCTCTTTCTGTCACATCCCCGCGATGAACGGTTTAGCCTGCAGGAGACCCTGCGCCGAGCCATTTTTAAACACATCTGATGCGGCAGGTGTTTCATTGCTCAACAAACAACACCTATAGGGACGGCACAGCCTATGCATCGGTCCTTCGGAGACCGCCCCAGAACGGCCAGAGTTCTCGTCCCCACGCGAGCCTGAGGAAGGCTGGCCGGGCGATGGGCCAAGCAGCGTCTACTGGCCATACCACCTTGGATACGTCCGATCTCGGAAGCAAAGCAGAGATGGGTTCGGAAATACTTGGTTGGGACACGTCCTGAGAACACCAGGTATTGTAGACAATTTTGATGACGTTTTGCCATCTTGCCCAGCTCGGCTAGCATTGAGTGGCGCCTTGCTGGACACCGACCTTACGTAAAGTAGAGGCTGGAAGTCCCAAGCCTCCCAAGCCCCCCAAGACCTCTAAGATAAGGACGCAACCCCGCCGCCTCTACTAGGCCTCACACCGAGCTCCTTGCCACGGCTAGGAGTGCTTATTGACCCCGCAGCCGGCCGTATGCAAATGATGGCGTTAAAAGCATCTCGCGCTGTGAAGGGGCCAGGCTTTCAGCAGCTGCCCAGGGGATGGTTTTAGAGGGCGACCGCCTAACGAGGGCCAGCAGAAGTAACGTCTTCTTCTTCAAAGAAGCTTGTGTAACTAACCCAATCAGACAGCTGCCCAGGAGCTAACCTCAGTGCTAGGAAGGAGCGGGAGGGAATTGAGGGGGTGGTTCCTGCTAAGGCCCTGAAATAATAATAAGACAGGCAGGAGAGTCTGACGCATGGTGGCGGAAAAGCTGCAGGTGCAAATAGGGAATGTGGTCTCGTGCGAGCAACTTGTGCATGCTCGCTGTGTGTGAGTGTGCGCTTCCTAGGTACGGCGCGCTGCAGACAGTCAAAAGGGTTGCTCCCTTTCATTAAAAGTTAATCCCTGGCTGCAGGCTATTAGAAAGCAACTAACCGCGCTCTACTCACCCTACCCAGGTCTACCGGTGAGTCTCGCCGCTGCTCCCGGCCTGTGGCATTGGCCGCGACGCTGACGTTCCCTCGACAGCGCGGCAGCCGATCAGTGAGCTCAGCGGCTCTGAGCGGGGCGTTCTGTCTACAAGACCTTTTTAAGGAGCCAGCAAAAAAGTGAACAGAAAGGAAAGCACAAAAGCACCTTGTCTTACTAAGCACTGGAAAGGGCAGCCGGCAGTCGGACGTCAAAGTAGAAAAGCAGCAAGTGAGAGGCCTGTCTCTGCCTACGGCCACACCACCCTGAACACGTCCGATCTCATCTGATCTCGGAAGCTAAGCAGGATTGGGCCTGGTTAGTACTTGGATGGGAGACTGCCTGGGAATACCAGGTGCTGTAGGCTTTTGCCTTTTCTTACTTCCACCAGCAGGGGTCACTCTCCTCTATGCCTTTTTTCCATTCCTTTTTTCACAAGCGCACACATGCTCCTTTCTTCTTTTCATTTGCTTTCTCTCTTGCGCTATTTAATCCTTGCAAAATACCAGCATCCTTCTCATCACCGTGGGCCTCCAGCATTGTTGCTTATTTACTTTTAATACTAGGCTTCTTTTCACCAGGACCAGCGACTCCCGCATGACTGGAGGCAACCACCGCTGACCTGGAGGCAACCACCGGTAACCTGGAGGCCAGTTTACAGCACAACCCAAGCAAAACACCTTTGCAGGCCACACGACCCCCCCGAAGAGCAGCTCAAATTCACTCGCAACCATCTCACCCTCTTCCTTCATTCACTCCTGGGCGTATCGCTCCACCCCAAGTTGCGGGTCCAGCTTGCTCTTTCTGTCACATCCCCGCGATGAACGGTTGAGCCTGCAGGAGACCCTGCGACGAGCCATTTTTAAACACATCTGATGCGGCAGGTGTTTCATTGCTCAACAAACAACACCTATAGGGACGGCACAGCCTATGCATCGGTCCTTCGGAGATCGCCCCAGAACGGCTAGAGTTCTCGTCCCCACGCGAGCCTGAGGAAGGCTGGCCGGGCGATGGGCCAAGCAGCGTCTACTGGCCATACCACCTTGGATACGTCCGATCTCGGAAGCAAAGCAGAGATGGGTTCGGAAATACTTGGTTGGGACACCTCCTGAGAACACCAGGTATTGTAGACAATTTTGATGACGTTTTGCCATCTTGCCCAGCTCGGCTAGCATGGAGTGGCGCCTTGCTGGACACCGACCTTACGTAAAGTAGAGGCTGGAAGTCCCAAGCATCCCAAGCCCCCCAAGACCTCTAAGATAAGGACGCAACCCCGCCGCCTCTACCAGGCCTCACACCGAGCTCCTTGCCACAGCTAGGAGTGCTTATTGACCCCGCAGCCGGCCGTATGCAAATGATGGCGTTAAAAGCATCTCGCGCTGTGAAGGGGCCAGGCTTTCAGCAGCTGCCCAGGGGATGGTTTTAGAGGGCGACCGCCTAACGAGGGCCAGCAGAAGTAACGTCTTCTTCTTCAAAGAATCTTGTGTAACTAACCCAATCAGACAGCTGCCCAGGAGCTAACCTCAGTGCTAGGAAGGAGCGGGAGGGAATTGAGGGGGTGGTTCCTGCTAAGGCCCTGAAATAATAATAAGACAGGCAGGAGAGTCTGACGCATGGTGGCGGAAAAGCTGCAGGTGCAAATAGGGAATGTGGTCTCGTGCGAGCAACTTGTGCATGCTCGCTGTGTGTGAGTGTGCGCTTCCTAGGTACGGCGCGCTGCAGACAGTCAAAAGGGTTGCTCCCTTTCATTAAAAGTTAATCCCCGGCTGCAGGCTATTAGAAAGCAACTAACCGCGCTCTACTCACCCTACCCAGGTCTACCGGTGAGTCTCGCCGCTGCTCCCAGCCTGTGGCATTGGCCGCGACGCTGACGTTCCGTCGACAGCGCGGCAGCCGAACAGTGAGCTCAGCGGCTCTGAGCGGGGCGTTCTGTCTACAAGACCTTTTTAAGGAGCCAGCAAAAAAGTGAAGAGAAAAGAAAGCACAAAAGCACCTTGTCTTACTAAGCACTGGAAAGGGCAGCCGGCAACCGGACGTCAAAGTGGAAAAGCAGCAAGTGAGAGGCCTGTCTCTGCATACGGCCACACCACCCTGAACACACCCGATCTCGTCTGATCTTGGAAGCTAAGCAGGGTCGGGCCTGGTTAGTACTTGGATGGGATACTGCCTGGGAATACCAGGTGCTGTAGGCTTTTGCTTTTTCTTACTTCCACCAGCAGGGGTCACTCTCCTCTATGCCTTTTTTCCATTCCTTTTTTCACAAGCGCACACATGCTCCTTTCTTCTTTTCATTTGCTTTCTCTCTTGCGCTATTTAATCCTTGCAAAATACCAGCATCCTTCTCATCACCGTGGGCCTCCAGCATTGTTGCTTATTTACTTTTAATACTAGGCTTCTTTTCACCAGGACCAGCGACTCCCGCATGACTGGAGGCAACCACCGCTGACCTGGAGGCAACCACCGGTAACCTGGAGGCCAGTTTACAGCACAACCCAAGCAAAACACCTTTGCAGGCCACACGACCCCCCCGAAGAGCAGCTCAAATTCACTCGCAACCATCTCACCCTCTTCCTTCATTCACTCCTGGGCGTTTCGCTCCACCCCAAGTTGCGGGTCCAGCTTGCTCTTTCTGTCACATCCCCGCGATGAACGGTTTAGCCTGCAGGAGACCCTGCGC
The DNA here is from genome assembly GCF_046119375.1 of Phyllobates terribilis. NCBI lineage: Eukaryota > Metazoa > Chordata > Amphibia > Anura > Dendrobatidae > Phyllobates > Phyllobates terribilis. The sequence continues at coordinate 692,333,956 of NW_027362764.1, forward strand.
CGAGCCATTTTTAAACACATCTGATGCGGCAGGTGTTTCATTGCTCAACAAACAACACCTATAGGGACGGCACAGCCTATGCATCGGTCCTTCGGAGACCGCCCCAGAACGGCCAGAGTTCTCGTCCCCACGCGAGCCTGAGGAAGGCTGGCCGGGCGATGGGCCAATCAGCGTCTACTGGCCATACCACCTTGGATACGTCCGATCTCGGAAGCAAAGCAGAGATGGGTTCGGAAATACTTGGTTGGGACACCTCCTGAGAACACCAGGTATTGTAGACAATTTTGATGACGTTTTGCCATCTTGCCCAGCTCGGCTAGCATTGAGTGGCGCCTTGCTGGACACCGACCTTACGTAAAGTAGAGGCTGGAAATCCCAAGCCTCCCAAGCCCCCCAAGACCTCTAAGATAAGGACGCAACCCCGCCGCCTCTACCAGGCCTCACACCGAGCTCCTTGCCACGGCTAGGAGTGCTTATTGACCCCGCAGCCGGCCGTATGCAAATGATGGCGTTAAAAGCATCTCGCGCTGTGAAGGGGCCAGGCTTTCAGCAACTGCCCAGGGGATGGTTTTAGAGGGCGACCGCCTAACGAGGGCCAGCAGAAGTAACGTCTTCTTCTTCAAAGAAGCTTGTGTAACTAACCCAATCAGACAGCTGCCCAGGAGCTAACCTCAGTGCTAGGAAGGAGCGGGAGGGAATTGAGGGGGTGGTTACTGCTAAGGCCCTGAAATAATAATAAGACAGGCAGGAGAGTCTGACGCATGGTGGCGGAAAAGCTGCAGGTGCAAATAGGGAATGTGGTCTCGTGCGAGCAACTTGTGCATGCTCGCTGTGTGTGAGTGTGCGCTTCCTAGGTACGGCGCGCTGCAGACAGTCAAAAGGGTTGCTCCCTTTCATTAAAAGTTAATCCCCGGCTGCAGGCTATTAGAAAGCAACTAACCGCGCTCTACTCACCCTACCCAGGTCTACCGGTGAGTCTCGCCGCTGCTCCCGGCCTGTGGCATTGGCCGCGACGCTGACGTTCCGTCGACAGCGCGGCAGGCGATCAGTGAGCTCAGCGGCTCTGAGCGGGGCGTTCTGTCTACAAGACCTTTTTAAGGAGCCAGCAAAAAAGTGAAGAGAAAGGAAAGCATAAAAGCACCTTGTCTTACTAAGCACTGGAAAGGGCAGCCGGCAACCGGACGTCAAAGTAGAAAAGCAGCAAGTGAGAGGCCTGTCTCTGCCTATGGCCACACCACCCTGAACACACCTGATCTCGTCTGATCTCGGATTATAAGCAGGGTTGGGCCTGGTTAGTACTTGGATGGGAGACCGCCTGGGAGTACCAGGTGCTGTAGGCTTTTGCTTTTTCTTACTTCCACCAGCAGGGGTCACTCTCCTCTATGCCTTTTTTCCATTCCTTTTTTCACAAGCGCACACATGCTCCTTTCTTCTTTTCATTTGCTTTCTCTCTTGCGCTATTTAATCCTTGCAAAATACCAGCATCCTTCTCATCACCGTGGACCTCCAGCATTGTTGCTTATTTACTTTTAATAATAGGCTTCTTTTCACCAGGACCAGCGACTCCCGCATGACTGGAGGCAACCACCGCTGACCTGGAGGCAACCACCGGTAACCTGGAGGCCAGTTTACAGCACAACCCAAGCAAAACACCTTTGCAGGCCACACGACCCCCCCGAAGAGCAGCTCAAATTCACTCGCAACCATCTCACCCTCTTCCTTCATTCACTCCTGGGCGTTTCGCTCCACCCCAAGTTGCGGGTCCAGCTTGCTCTTTCTGTCACATCCCCGCGATGAACGGTTTAGCCTGCAGGAGACCCTGCGCCGAGCCATTTTTAAACACATCTGATGCGGCAGGTGTTTCATTGCTCAACAAACAACACCTATAGGGACGGCACAGTCTATGCATCGGTCCTTCGGAGACCGCCCCAGAACGGCCAGAGTTCTCGTCCCCACGCGAGCCTGAGGAAGGCTGGCCGGGCGATGGGCCAAGCAGCGTCTACTGGCCATACCACCTAGGATACGTCCGATCTCAGAAGCAAAGCAGAGATGGGTTCGGAAATACTTGGTTGGGACACCTCCTGAGAACACCAGGTATTGTAGACAATTTTGATGACGTTTTGCCATCTTGCGCAGCTCGGCTAGCATTGAGTGGCGCCTTGCTGGACACCGACCTTACGTAAAGTAGAGGCTGGAATTCCCAAGCCTCCCAAGCCCCCCAAGACCTCTAAGATAAGGACGCAACCCCGCCGCCTCTACCAGGCCTCACACCGAGCTCCTTGCCACGGCTAGGAGTGCTTATTGACCCCGCAGCCGGCCGTATGCAAATGATGGCGTTAAAAGCATCTCGCGCTGTGAAGGGGCCAGGCTTTCAGCAGCTGCCCAGGGGATGGTTTTAGAGGGCGACCGCCTAACGAGGGCCAGCAGAAGTAACGTCTTCTTCTTCAAAGAAGCTTGTGTAACTAACCCAATCAGACAGCTGCCCAGGAGCTAACCTCAGTGCTAGGAAGGAGCGGGAGGGAATTGAGGGGGTGGTTCCTGCTAAGGCCCTGAAATAATAATAAGACAGGCAGGAGAGTCTGACGCATGGTGGCAGAAAAGCTGCAGGTGCAAATAGGGAATGTGGTCTCGTGCGAGCAACTTGTGCATGCTCGCTGTGTGTGAGTGTGCGCTTCCTAGGTACGGCGCGCTGCAGACAGTCAAAAGGGTTGCTCCCTTTCATTAAAAGTTAATCCCCGGCTGCAGGCTATTAGAAAGCAACTAACCGCGCTCTACTCACCCTACCCAGGTCTACCGGTGAGTCTCGGCGCTGCTCCCGGCCTGTGGCATTGGCCGCGACGCTGACGTTCCGTCGACAGCGCGGCAGCCGATCAGTGAGCTCAGCGGCTCTGAGCGGGGCGTTCTGTCTACAAGACCTTTTTAAGGAGCCAGCAAAAAAGTGAAGAGAAAGGAAAGCACAAAAGCACCTTGTCTTACTAAGCACTGGAAAGGGCAGCCGGCAACAGGACGTCAAAGTAGAAAAGCAGCAAGTGAGAGGCTTGTCTCCACCTATGGCCACACCACCCTGAACACACCTGATCTCGTCTGATCTCGGATTATAAGCAGGGTTGGGCCTGGCTAGTACTTGGATGGGAGACCGCCTGGGAATACCACGTGCTGTAGGCTTTTGCCTTTTCTTACTTCCACCAGCAGGGGTCACTCTCCTCTTTGCCTTTTTTCCATTCCTTTTTTCACAAGCGCACACATGCTCCTTTCTTCTTTTCATTTGCTTTCTCTCTTGCGCTATTTAATCCTTGCAAAATACCAGCATCCTTCTCATCACCGTGGGCCTCCAGCATTGTTGCTTATTTACTTTTAATACTAGGCTTCTTTTCACCAGGACCAGCGACTCCCGCATGACTGGAGGCAACCACCGCTGACCTGGAGGCAACCACCGGTAACCTGGAGGCCAGTTTACAGCACAACCCAAGCAAAACACCTTTGCAGGCCACACGACCCCCCCGAAGAGCAGCTCAAATTCACTCGCAACCATCTCACCCTCTTCCTTCATTCACTCCTGGGCGTTTCGCTCCACCCCAAGTTGCGGGTCCAGCTTGCTCTTTCTGTCACATCCCCGCGATGAACGGTTTAGCCTGCAGGAGACCCTGCGCCGAGCCATTTTTAAACACATCTGATGCGGCAGGTGTTTCATTGCTCAACAAACAACACCTATAGGGACGGCACAGCCTATGCATCGGTCCTTCGGAGACCGCCCCAGAACGGCCAGAGTTCTCGTCCCCACGCGAGCCTGAGGAAGGCTGGCCGGGCGATGGGCCAAGCAGCGTCTACTGGCCATACCACCTTGGATACGTCCGATCTCGGAAGCAAAGCAGAGATGGGTTCGGAAATACTTGGTTGGGACACCTCCTGAGAACACCAGGTATTGTAGACAATTTTGATGACGTTTTGCCATCTTGCCCAGCTCGGCTAGCATTGAGTGGCGCCTTGCTGGACACCGACCTTACGTAAAGTAGAGGCTGGAAGTCCCAAGCCTCCCAAGCCCCCCAAGACCTCTAAGATAAGGACGCAACCCCGCCGCCTCTACCAGGCCTCACACCGAGCTCCTTGCCACGGCTAGGAGTGCTTATTGACCCCGCAGCCGGCCGTATGCAAATGATGGCGTTAAAAGCATCTCGCGCTGTGAAGGGGCCAGGCTTTCAGCAGCTGCCCAGGGGATGGTTTTAGAGGGCGACCGCCTAACGAGGGCCAGCAGAAGTAACGTCTTCTTCTTCAAAGAAGCTTGTGTAACTAACCCAATCAGACAGCTGCCCAGGAGCTAACCTCAGTGCTAGGAAGGAGCGGGAGGGAATTGAGGGGGTGGTTCCTGCTAAGGCCCTGAAATAATAATAAGACAGGCAGGAGAGTCTGACGCATGGTGGCGGAAAAGCTGCAGGTGCAAATAGGGAATGTGGTCTCGTGCGAGCAACTTGTGCATGCTCGCTGTGTGTGAGTGTGCGCTTCCTAGGTACGGCGCGCTGCAGACAGTCAAAAGGGTTGCTCCCTTTCATTAAAAGTTAATCCCTGGCTGCAGGCTATTAGAAAGCAACTAACCGCGCTCTACTCACCCTACCCAGGTCTACCGGTGAGTCTCGCCGCTGCTCCCGGCCTGTGGCATTGGCCGCGACGCTGACGTTCCGTCGACAGCGCGGCAGCCGATCAGTGAGCTCAGCGGCTCTGAGCGGGGCGTTCTGTCTACAAGACCTTTTTAAGGAGCCAGCAAAAAAGTGAAGAGAAAGGAAAGCACAAAAGCACCTTGTCTTACTAAGCACTGGAAAGGGCAGCCGGCAACCGTACGTCAAAGTGGAAAAGCAGCAAGTGAGAGGCCTGTCTCTGCCTAAGGCCACACCACCCTGAACACGCTCGATCTCGTCTGATCTCAGAAGCTAAGCAGGGTTGGGCCTGGTTAGTACTTGGATGGGAGACCACCTGGGAATACCAGGTGCTGTAGGCTTTTGCTTTTTCTTACTTCCACCAGCAGGGGTCACTCTCCTCTATGCCTTTTTTCCATTCCTTTTTTCACAAGCGCACACATGCTCCTTTCTTCTTTTCATTTGCTTTCTCTCTTGCGCTATTTAATCCTTGCAAAATACCAGCATCCTTCTCATCACCGTGGGCCTCCAGCATTGTTGCTTATTTACTTTTAATACTAGGCTTCTTTTCACCAGGACCAGCGACTCCCGCATGACTGGAGGCAACCACCGCTGACCTGGAGGCAACCACCGGTAACCTGGAGGCCAGTTTACAGCACAACCCAAGCAAAACACCTTTGCAGGCCACACAACCCCCCCGAAGAGCAGCTCAAATTCACTCGCAACCATCTCACCCTCGTCCTTCATTCACTCCTGGGCGTTTCGCTCCACCCCAAGTTGCGGGTCCAGCTTGCTCTTTCTGTCACATCCCCGCGATGAACGGTTTAGCCTGCAGGAGACCCTGCGCCGAGCCATTTTTAAACACATCTGATGCAGCAGGTGTTTCATTGCTCAACAAACAACACCTATAGGGACGGCACAGCCTATGCATCGGTCCTTCGGAGACCGCCCCAGAACGGCCAGAGTTCTCGTCCCCACGCGAGCCTGAGGAAGGCTGGCCGGGCGATGGGCCAAGCAGCGTCTACTGGCCATACCACCTTGGATACGTCCGATCTCGGAAGCAAAGCAGAGATGGGTTCGGAAATACTTGGTTGGGACACCTCCTGAGAACACCAGGTATTGTAGACAATTTTGATGACGTTTTGCCATCTTGCCCAGCTCGGCTAGCATTGAGTGGCGCCTTGCTGGACACCGACCTTACGTAAAGTAGAGGCTGGAAGTCCCAAGCCTCCCAAGCCCCCCAAGACCTCTAAGATAAGGACGCAACCCCGCCGCCTCTACCAGGCCTCACACCGAGCTCCTTGCCACGGCTAGGAGTGCTTATTGACCCCGCAGCCGGCCGTATGCAAATGATGGCGTTAAAAGCATCTCGCGCTGTGAAGGGGCCAGGCTTTCAGCAGCTGCCCAGGGGATGGTTTTAGAGGGCGACCGCCTAACGAGGGCCAGCAGAAGTAACGTCTTCTTCTTCAAAGAAGCTTGTGTAACTAACCCAATCAGACAGCTGCCCAGGAGCTAACCTCAGTGCTAGGAAGGAGCGGGAGGGAATTGAGGGGGTGGTTCCTGCTAAGGCCCTGAAATAATAATAAGACAGGCAGGAGAGTCTGACGCATGGTGGCAGAAAAGCTGCAGGTGCAAATAGGGAATGTGGTCTCGTGCGAGCAACTTGTGCATGCTCGCTGTGTGTGAGTGTGCGCTTCCTAGGTACGGCGCGCTGCAGACAGTCAAAAGGGTTGCTCCCTTTCATTAAAAGTTAATCCCCGGCTGCAGGCTATTAGAAAGCAACTAACCGCGCTCTACTCACCCTACCCAGGTCTACCGGTGAGTCTCGGCGCTGCTCCCGGCCTGTGGCATTGGCCGCGACGCTGACGTTCCGTCGACAGCGCGGCAGCCGATCAGTGAGCTCAGCGGCTCTGAGCGGGGCGTTCTGTCTACAAGACCTTTTTAAGGAGCCAGCAAAAAAGTGAAGAGAAAGGAAAGCACAAAAGCACCTTGTCTTACTAAGCACTGGAAAGGGCAGCCGGCAACAGGACGTCAAAGTAGAAAAGCAGCAAGTGAGAGGCTTGTCTCCACCTATGGCCACACCACCCTGAACACACCTGATCTCGTCTGATCTCGGATTATAAGCAGGGTTGGGCCTGGCTAGTACTTGGATGGGAGACCGCCTGGGAATACCACGTGCTGTAGGCTTTTGCCTTTTCTTACTTCCACCAGCAGGGGTCACTCTCCTCTTTGCCTTTTTTCCATTCCTTTTTTCACAAGCGCACACATGCTCCTTTCTTCTTTTCATTTGCTTTCTCTCTTGCGCTATTTAATCCTTGCAAAATACCAGCATCCTTCTCATCACCGTGGGCCTCCAGCATTGTTGCTTATTTACTTTTAATACTAGGCTTCTTTTCACCAGGACCAGCGACTCCCGCATGACTGGAGGCAACCACCGCTGACCTGGAGGCAACCACCGGTAACCTGGAGGCCAGTTTACAGCACAACCCAAGCAAAACACCTTTGCAGGCCACACGACCCCCCCGAAGAGCAGCTCAAATTCACTCGCAACCATCTCACCCTCTTCCTTCATTCACTCCTGGGCGTTTCGCTCCACCCCAAGTTGCGGGTCCAGCTTGCTCTTTCTGTCACATCCCCGCGATGAACGGTTTAGCCTGCAGGAGACCCTGCGCCGAGCCATTTTTAAACACATCTGATGCGGCAGGTGTTTCATTGCTCAACAAACAACACCTATAGGGACGGCACAGCCTATGCATCGGTCCTTCGGAGACCGCCCCAGAACGGCCAGAGTTCTCGTCCCCACGCGAGCCTGAGGAAGGCTGGCCGGGCGATGGGCCAAGCAGCGTCTACTGGCCATACCACCTTGGATACGTCCGATCTCGGAAGCAAAGCAGAGATGGGTTCGGAAATACTTGGTTGGGACACCTCCTGAGAACACCAGGTATTGTAGACAATTTTGATGACGTTTTGCCATCTTGCCCAGCTCGGCTAGCATTGAGTGGCGCCTTGCTGGACACCGACCTTACGTAAAGTAGAGGCTGGAAGTCCCAAGCCTCCCAAGCCCCCCAAGACCTCTAAGATAAGGACGCAACCCCGCCGCCTCTACCAGGCCTCACACCGAGCTCCTTGCCACGGCTAGGAGTGCTTATTGACCCCGCAGCCGGCCGTATGCAAATGATGGCGTTAAAAGCATCTCGCGCTGTGAAGGGGCCAGGCTTTCAGCAGCTGCCCAGGGGATGGTTTTAGAGGGCGACCGCCTAACGAGGGCCAGCAGAAGTAACGTCTTCTTCTTCAAAGAAGCTTGTGTAACTAACCCAATCAGACAGCTGCCCAGGAGCTAACCTCAGTGGTAGGAAGGAGCGGGAGGGAATTGAGGGGGTGGTTCCTGCTAAGGCCCTGAAATAATAATAAGACAGGCAGGAGAGTCTGACGCATGGTGGCGGAAAAGCTGCAGGTGCAAATAGGGAATGTGGTCTCGTGCGAGCAACTTGTGCATGCTCGCTGTGTGTGAGTGTGCGCTTCCTAGGTACGGCGCGCTGCAGACAGTCAAAAGGGTTGCTCCCTTTCATTAAAAGTTAATCCCTGGCTGCAGGCTATTAGAAAGCAACTAACCGCGCTCTACTCACCCTACCCAGGTCTACCGGTGAGTCTCGCCGCTGCTCCCGGCCTGTGGCATTGGCCGCGACGCTGACGTTCCGTCGACAGCGCGGCAGCCGATCAGTGAGCTCAGCGGCTCTGAGCGGGGCGTTCTGTCTACAAGACCTTTTTAAGGAGCCAGCAAAAAAGTGAAGAGAAAGGAAAGCACAAAAGCACCTTGTCTTACTAAGCACTGGAAAGGGCAGCCGGCAACCGTACGTCAAAGTGGAAAAGCAGCAAGTGAGAGGCCTGTCTCTGCCTAAGGCCACACCACCCTGAACACGCTCGATCTCGTCTGATCTCAGAAGCTAAGCAGGGTTGGGCCTGGTTAGTACTTGGATGGGAGACCACCTGGGAATACCAGGTGCTGTAGGCTTTTGCTTTTTCTTACTTCCACCAGCAGGGGTCACTCTCCTCTATGCCTTTTTTCCATTCCTTTTTTCACAAGCGCACACATGCTCCTTTCTTCTTTTCATTTGCTTTCTCTCTTGCGCTATTTAATCCTTGCAAAATACCAGCATCCTTCTCATCACCGTGGGCCTCCAGCATTGTTGCTTATTTACTTTTAATACTAGGCTTCTTTTCACCAGGACCAGCGACTCCCGCATGACTGGAGGCAACCACCGCTGACCTGGAGGCAACCACCGGTAACCTGGAGGCCAGTTTACAGCACAACCCAAGCAAAACACCTTTGCAGGCCACACAACCCCCCCGAAGAGCAGCTCAAATTCACTCGCAACCATCTCACCCTCGTCCTTCATTCACTCCTGGGCGTTTCGCTCCACCCCAAGTTGCGGGTCCAGCTTGCTCTTTCTGTCACATCCCCGCGATGAACGGTTTAGCCTGCAGGAGACCCTGCGCCGAGCCATTTTTAAACACATCTGATGCAGCAGGTGTTTCATTGCTCAACAAACAACACCTATAGGGACGGCACAGCCTATGCATCGGTCCTTCGGAGACCGCCCCAGAACGGCCAGAGTTCTCGTCCCCACGCGAGCCTGAGGAAGGCTGGCCGGGCGATGGGCCAAGCAGCGTCTACTGGCCATACCACCTTGGATACGTCCGATCTCGGAAGCAAAGCAGAGATGGGTTCGGAAATACTTGGTTGGGACACCTCCTGAGAACACCAGGTATTGTAGACAATTTTGATGACGTTTTGCCATCTTGCCCAGCTCGGCTAGCATTGAGTGGCGCCTTGCTGGACACCGACCTTACGTAAAGTAGAGGCTGGAAGTCCCAAGCCTCCCAAGCCCCCCAAGACCTCTAAGATAAGGACGCAACCCCGCCGCCTCTACCAGGCCTCACACCGAGCTCCTTGCCACGGCTAGGAGTGCTTATTGACCCCGCAGCCGGCCGTATGCAAATGATGGCGTTAAAAGCATCTCGCGCTGTGAAGGGGCCAGGCTTTCAGCAGCTGCCCAGGGGATGGTTTTAGAGGGCGACCGCCTAACGAGGGCCAGCAGAAGTAACGTCTTCTTCTTCAAAGAAGCTTGTGTAACTAACCCAATCAGACAGCTGCCCAGGAGCTAACCTCAGTGCTAGGAAGGAGCGGGAGGGAATTGAGGGGGTGGTTCCTGCTAAGGCCCTGAAATAATAATAAGACAGGCAGGAGAGTCTGACGCATGGTGGCGGAAAAGCTGCAGGTGCAAATAGGGAATGTGGTCTCGTGCGAGCAACTTGTGCATGCTCGCTGTGTGTGAGTGTGCGCTTCCTAGGTACGGCGCGCTGCAGACAGTCAAAAGGGTTGCTCCCTTTCATTAAAAGTTAATCCCTGGCTGCAGGCTATTAGAAAGCAACTAACCGCGCTCTACTCACCCTACCCAGGTCTACCGGTGAGTCTCGCCGCTGCTCCCGGCCTGTGGCATTGGCCGCGACGCTGACGTTCCGTCGACAGCGCGGCAGCCGATCAGTGAGCTCAGCGGCTCTGAGCGGGGCGTTCTGTCTACAAGACCTTTTTAAGGAGCCAGCAAAAAAGTGAAGAGAAAGGAAAGCACAAAAGCACCTTGTCTTACTAAGCACTGGAAAGGGCAGCCGGCAACCGTACGTCAAAGTGGAAAAGCAGCAAGTGAGAGGCCTGTCTCTGCCTAAAGCCACACCACCCTGAACACGCCCGATCTTGTCTGATCTCAGAAGCTAAGCAGGGTTGGGCCTGGTTAGTACTTGGATGGGAGACCACCTGGGAATACCAGGTGCTGTAGGCTTTTGCTTTTTCTTACTTCCACCAGCAGGGGTCACTCTCCTCTATGCCTTTTTTCCATTCCTTTTTTCACAAGCGCACACATGCTCCTTTCTTCTTTTCATTTGCTTTCTCTCTTGCGCTATTTAATCCTTGCAAAATACCAGCATCCTTCTCATCACCGTGGGCCTCCAGCATTGTTGCTTATTTACTTTTAATACTAGGCTTCTTTTCACCAGGACCAGCGACTCCCGCATGACTGGAGGCAACCACCGCTGACCTGGAGGCAACCACCGGTAACCTGGAGGCCAGTTTACAGCACAACCCAAGCAAAACACCTTTGCAGGCCACACAACCCCCCCGAAGAGCAGCTCAAATTCACTCGCAACCATCTCACCCTCTTCCTTCATTCACTCCTGGGCGTTTCGCTCCACCCCAAGTTGCGGGTCCAGCTTGCTCTTTCTGTCACATCCCCGCGATGAACGGTTTAGCCTGCAGGAGACCCTGCGCCGAGCCATTTTTAAACACATCTGATGCGGCAGGTGTTTCATTGCTCAACAAACAACACCTATAGGGACGGCACAGCCTATGCATCGGTCCTTCGGAGACCGCCCCAGAACGGCCAGAGTTCTCGTCCCCACGCGAGCCTGAGGAAGGCTGGCCGGGCGATGGGCCAAGCAGCGTCTACTGGCCATACCACCTTGGATACGTCCGATCTCGGAAGCAAAGCAGAGATGGGTTCGGAAATACTTGGTTGGGACACCTCCTGAGAACACCAGGTATTGTAGACAATTTTGATGACGTTTTGCCATCTTGCCCAGCTCGGCTAACATTGAGTGGCGCCTTGCTGGACACCGACCTTACGTAAAGTAGAGGCTGGAAGTCCCAAGCCTCCCAAGCCCCCCAAGACCTCTAAGATAAGGACGTAACCCCGCCGCCTCTACCAGGCCTCACACCGAGCTCCTTGCCACGGCTAGGAGTGCTTATTGACCCCGCAGCCGGCCGTATGCAAATGATGGCGTTAAAAGCATCTCGCGCTGTGAAGGGGCCAGGCTTTCAACAGCTGCCCAGGGGATGGTTTTAGAGGGCGACCGCCTAACGAGGGCCAGCAGAAGTAACGTCTTCTTCTTCAAAGAAGCTTGTGTAACTAACCCAATCAGACAGCTGCCCAGGAGCTAACCTCAGTGCTAGGAAGGAGCGGGAGGGAATTGAGGGGGTGGTTCCTGCTAAGGCCCTGAAATAATAATAAGAGAGGCAGGAGAGTCTGACGCATGGTGGCGGAAAAGCTGCAGGTGCAAATAGGGAATGTGGTCTCGTGCGAGCAACTTGTGCATGCTCGCTGTGTGTGAGTGTGCGCTTCCTAGGTACGGCGCGCTGCAGACAGTCAAAAGGGTTGCTCCCTTTCATTAAAAGTTAATCCCCGGCTGCAGGCTATTAGAAAGCAACTAACCGCGCTCTACTCACCCTACCCAGGTCTACCGGTGAGTCTCGCCGCTGCTCCCGGCCTGTGGCATTGGCCGCGACGCTGACGTTCCGTCGACAGCGCGGCAGCCGATCAGTGAGCTCAGCGGCTCTGAGCGGGGCGTTCTGTCTACAAGACCTTTTTAAGGAGCCAGCAAAAAAGTGAAGAGAAAGGAAAGCACAAAAGCACCTTGTCTTACTAAGCACTGGAAAGGGCAGCCGGCAACAGGACGTCAAAGTAGAAAAGCAGCAAGTGAGAGGCCTGTCTCTGCCTACGGCCACACCACCCTGAACACGCCCGATCTCGTCTGATCTCAGAAGCTAAGCACGGTTGGTCCTGGTTAGTACTTGGATGGGAGACCGCCTGGGAATACCAGGTGCTGTAGGCTTTTGCTTTTTCTTACTTCCACCAGCAGGGGTCACTCTCCTCTATGCCTTTTTTCCATTCCTTTTTTCACAAGCGCACACATGCTCCTTTCTTCTTTTCATTTGCTTTCTCTCTTGCGCTATTTAATCCTTGCAAAATACCAGCATCCTTCTCATCACCGTGGGCCTCCAGCATTGTTGCTTATTTACTTTTAATACTAGGCTCCTTTTCACCAGGACCAGCGACTCCCGCTTGACTGGAGGCAACCACCGCTGACCTGGAGGCAACCACCGGTAACCTGGAGGCCAGTTTACAGCACAACCCAAGCAAAACACCTTTGCAGGCCACACAACCCCCCCGAAGAGCAGCTCAATTCACTCGCAACCATCTCACCCTCTTCCTTCATTCACTCCTGGGCGTTTCGCTCCACCCCAAGTTGCGGGTCCAGCTTGCTCTTTCTGTCACATCCCCGCGATGAACGGTTTAGCCTGCAGGAGACCCTGCGCCGAGCCATTTTTAAACACATCTGATGCGGCAGGTGTTTCATTGCTCAACAAACAACACCTATAGGGACGGCACAGCCTATGCATCGGTCCTTCGGAGACCGCCCCAGAACGGCCAGAGTTCTCGTCCCCACGCGAGCCTGAGGAAGGCTGGCCGGGCGATGGGCCAAGCAGCGTCTACTGGCCATACCACCTTGGATACGTCCGATCTCGGAAGCAAAGCAGAGATGGGTTCGGAAATACTTGGTTGGGACACCTCCTGAGAACACCAGGTATTGTAGACAATTTTGATGACGTTTTGCCATCTTGCCCAGCTCGGCTAGCATTGAGTGGCGCCTTGCTGGACACCGACCTTACGTAAAGTAGAGACTGGAAGTCCCAAGCCTCCCAAGCCCCCCAAGACCTCTAAGAGACTCAGAAAGAGAATAGGAGGGATCCAATGGCTGGATGTCCTTAAGGACAAAAATGTCCAGGAAGGATGGGAAATTTTTAAAAATGAGATTCTCAAAGCACAATCGTTAACAATCCCGAAAAGTAGGAAGAATGGGAAGCATTTAAGGAAACCAGGATGGATGAACACAGAACTTAAACACATGCTAAAAAGAAAGAAAGAAATGTTTATTAAATGGAAAGAGGGAGGCATATCTAAAGAAGATTATAATGCAGTCTGCAGATCCTGCAGGGCACGTATCAGGTTAGCTAAAGCTGACAATGAATTAAGGCTTGCAAGAGATGTCAAAAGCAATAAAAAAGGATTTTGGGGGTATGTCAAAAGTAAAAGAAAAGTCAAAGATGCTATAGGATTTTTACAGGATGAAAATGGAGAAATGGTAAGAGAGGATGTTGAGAAGGCCGAACTTTTTAATTCCTATTTTGCATCTGTTTTCCCTCAGAAAGAAAATGTAACATCAACTGATCTTCACTGTCCTTTTAAAGGAATAGAGGAATCCAAGTTATCTGTAAACAGAAAGCTTGTGAGGGAATATTTAGCTAACATAAATGAGTTCAAGTCTCCAGGTCCAGATGAATTACACCCCAGAGTACTGAAGGAGATCGTAGAAGAAATTTTAGAACCACTCTCCATAATCTTTGAAAATTCTTGGAGAACAGGAGAAGTCCCAGAAGACTGGAGAAGAGCAAATGTTGTTCCTATCTTCAAAAAGGGGAAGAAGGTGGACCCAGGGAACTATAGGCCGGTGAGTCTGACTTCTATACCAGGAAAGATCTTTGAACAAATTATTAAACAACATGTATGTAAGTACATGGATAAGAATGAAGTGATTAACCAGAGTCAGCATGGGTTTGTAACTAACAAGTCATGTCAGACTAACTTAATTTCCTTCTATGACAGAATCACTGACTGGGTGGATCAGGGAAATGCTGTAGATATAGTATATCTTGACTTCAGCAAAGCATTTGACAAAGTATCTCACACCATCCTTATTGACAAAATGACCAAGTATGCAATGGACCAGGCAACTGTTAGGTGGATTCATAACTGGCTTAGTGATCGGACTCAAAGGGTGGTTGTAAATGGCTTCACATCCAGCTGGATGAATGTCTCAAGTGGGGTACCACAGGGCTCCGTCCTGGGACCTGTATTGTTCAACATCTTTATCAATGATTTAGATGAAGGAATTGAGGGTAAACTGATTAAATTTGCTGATGACACAAAGCTAGGAGGGATAGCTAATACTAGAGAAGAGAGAGAGAGAGGATTCAAAAAGACCTAAATAAACTGGAGCAGTGGGCAGCAACCAACAGAATGGTTTTTAACAGGGAAAAATGCAAAGTACTACATCTGGGCAATAAAAATGAAAAAAGCATATACAGAATGGGAGGAATAGAGCTAAGCAACAGTACATGTGAAAAAGACTTAGGTATACTAATAGATCATAGACTGAACATGAGTCAACAGTGTGATGCAGCAGCAAAAAAGGCAAATACAATTCTGGGATGTATTAACAGAAGCATACAGTCTAGATCACGTGAAGTCATTATCGGTCTTTACTCCTCTTTGGTCAGACCTCATCTGGAATACTGTGTACAGTTTTGGGCACCACATTTTAAAAAAGACATAGACAAACTGGAGCAAGTTCAGAGAAGAGCGACCAGAATGGTGACTGGTCTGCAAACCATGTCCTATGAGGAACGGTTGCAGGATTTGGGAATGTTTAGCTTGCAAAAAAGAAGACTGAGAGGAGACTTAATAGCTGTCTACAAATATGTCAAGGGCTGTCACATTGTAGAAGGATCATCTTTATTCTCATTTGCACAAGGAAAGACTAGAAGCAATGGGATGAAACTAAATGGGAGGAGACACAGATTAGATATTAGAAAAAACTTTTTGACAGTTAGGGTGATTAATGAGTGGAACAGGCTGCCACGAGAGGTGGTGAGTTCCCCTTCAATGGACGTCTTCAAACAGAGGCTGGACAGACATCTGTCTGAGATGATCTAGTGAATCCTGCTTTGAGCAGGGAGTTGGACCAGATGACCCAGGAGGTCCCTTCCAACTCTACCATTCTATGATTCTATGATTCTATGATAAGGACGCAACCCCGCCGCCTCTACCAGGCCTCACACCGAGCTCCTTGCCACGGCTAGGAGTGCTTATTGACCCCGCAGCCGGCCGTATGCAAATGATGGCGTTAAAAGCATCTCGCGCTGTGAAGGGGCCAGGCTTTCAGCAGCTGCCCAGGGGATGGTTTTAGAGGGCGACCGCCTAACGAGGGCCAGCAGAAGTAACGTCTTCTTCTTCAAAGAAGCTTGTGTAACTAACCCAATCAGACAGCTGCCCAGGAGCTAACCTCAGTGCTAGGAAGGAGCGGGAGGGAATTGAGGGGGTGGTTCCTGCTAAGGCCCTGAAATAATAATAAGAGAGGCAGGAGAGTCTGACGTATGGTGGCGGAAAAGCTGCAGGTGCAAATAGGGAATGTGGTCTCGTGCGAGCAACTTGTGCATGCTCGCTGTGTGTGAGTGTGCGCTTCCTAGGTACGGCGCGCTGCAGACAGTCAAAAGGGTTGCTCCCTTTCATTAAAAGTTAATCCCCGGCTGCAGGCTATTAGAAGGCAACTAACCGCGCTCTACTCACCCTACCCAGGTCTACCGGTGAGTCTCGCCGCTGCTCCCGGCCTGTGGCATTGGCCGCGACGCTGACGTTCCGTCGACAGCGCGGCAGCCGATCAGTGAGCTCAGCGGCTCTGAGCGGGGCGTTCTGTCTACAAGACCTTTTTAAGGAGCCAGCAAAAAAGTGAAGAGAAAGGAAAGCACAAAAGCACCTTGTCTTACTAAGCACTGGAAAGGGCAGCCGGCAACCGGACGTCACAGTAGAAAAGCAGCAAGTGAGAGGCCTGTCTCTGCCTACGGCCACACCACCCTGAACACGCCCGATCTCGTCTGATCTCGGAAGCTAAGCAGGGTTGGGCCTGGCCTGGTTAGTACTTGGATAGGAGACTGCCTGGGAATACCAGGTGCTGTAGGCTTTTGCTTTTTCTTACTTCCACAAGCAGGGGTCACTCTCCTCTATGCCTTTTTTCCATTCCTTTTTTCACAAGCGCACACATGCTCCTTTCTTCTTTTCATTTGCTTTCTCTCTTGCGCTATTTAATCCTTGCAAAATACCAGCATCCTTCTCATCACCGTGGGCCTCCAGCATTGTTGCTTATTTACTTTTAATACTAGGCTTCTTTTCACCAGGACCAGCGACTCCCGCATGACTGGAGGCAACCACCGCTGACCTGGAGGCAACCACCGGTAACCTGGAGGCCAGTTTACAGCACAACCCAAGCAAAACACCTTTGCAGGCCACACGACCCCCCCGAAGAGCAGCTCAAATTCACTCGCAACCATCTCACCCTCTTCCTTCATTCACTCCTGGGCGTTTCGCTCCACCCCTAGTTGCGGGTCCAGCTTGCTCTTTCTGTCACATCCCTGCGATGAACGGTTTAGCCTGCAGGAGACCCTGCGCCGAGCCATTTTTAAACACATCTGATGCGGCAGGTGTTTCATTGCTCAACAAACAACACCTATAGGGACGGCACAGCCTATGCATCGGTCCTTCGGAGACCGCCCCAGAACGGCCAGAGTTCTCGTCCCCACGCGAGCCTGAGGAAGGCTGGCCGGGCGATGGGCCAAGCAGCGTCTACTGGCCATACCACCTTGGATACGTCCGATCTCGGAAGCAAAGCAGAGATGGGTTCGGAAATACTTGGTTGGGACACCTCCTGAGAACACCAGGTATTGTAGACAATTTTGATGACGTTTTGCCATCTTGCCCAGCTCGGCTAGCATTGAGTGGCGCCTTGCTGGACACCGACCTTACGTAAAGTAGAGGCTGGAAGTCCCAAGCCTCCCAAGCCCCCCAAGACCTCTAAGAGACTCAGAAAGAGAATAGGAGGGATCCAATGGCTGGATGTCCTTAAGGACAAAAATGTCCAGGAAGGATGGGAAATTTTTAAAAATGAGATTCTCAAAGCACAATCGTTAACAATCCCGAAAAGTAGGAAGAATGGGAAGCATTTAAGGAAACCAGGATGGATGAACACAGAACTTAAACACATGCTAAAAAGAAAGAAAGAAATGTTTATTAAATGGAAAGAGGGAGGCATATCTAAAGAAGATTATAATGCAGTCTGCAGATCCTGCAGGGCACGTATCAGGTTAGCTAAAGCTGACAATGAATTAAGGCTTGCAAGAGATGTCAAAAGCAATAAAAAAGGATTTTGGGGGTATGTCAAAAGTAAAAGAAAAGTCAAAGATGCTATAGGATTTTTACAGGATGAAAATGGAGAAATGGTAAGAGAGGATGTTGAGAAGGCCGAACTTTTTAATTCCTATTTTGCATCTGTTTTCCCTCAGAAAGAAAATGTAACATCAACTGATCTTCACTGTCCTTTTAAAGGAATAGAGGAATCCAAGTTATCTGTAAACAGAAAGCTTGTGAGGGAATATTTAGCTAACATAAATGAGTTCAAGTCTCCAGGTCCAGATGAATTACACCCCAGAGTACTGAAGGAGATCGTAGAAGAAATTTTAGAACCACTCTCCATAATCTTTGAAAATTCTTGGAGAACAGGAGAAGTCCCAGAAGACTGGAGAAGAGCAAATGTTGTTCCTATCTTCAAAAAGGGGAAGAAGGTGGACCCAGGGAACTATAGGCCGGTGAGTCTGACTTCTATACCAGGAAAGATCTTTGAACAAATTATTAAACAACATGTATGTAAGTACATGGATAAGAATGAAGTGATTAACCAGAGTCAGCATGGGTTTGTAACTAACAAGTCATGTCAGACTAACTTAATTTCCTTCTATGACAGAATCACTGACTGGGTGGATCAGGGAAATGCTGTAGATATAGTATATCTTGACTTCAGCAAAGCATTTGACAAAGTATCTCACACCATCCTTATTGACAAAATGACCAAGTATGCAATGGACCAGGCAACTGTTAGGTGGATTCATAACTGGCTTAGTGATCGGACTCAAAGGGTGGTTGTAAATGGCTTCACATCCAGCTGGATGAATGTCTCAAGTGGGGTACCACAGGGCTCCGTCCTGGGACCTGTATTGTTCAACATCTTTATCAATGATTTAGATGAAGGAATTGAGGGTAAACTGATTAAATTTGCTGATGACACAAAGCTAGGAGGGATAGCTAATACTAGAGAAGAGAGAGAGAGAGGATTCAAAAAGACCTAAATAAACTGGAGCAGTGGGCAGCAACCAACAGAATGGTTTTTAACAGGGAAAAATGCAAAGTACTACATCTGGGCAATAAAAATGAAAAAAGCATATACAGAATGGGAGGAATAGAGCTAAGCAACAGTACATGTGAAAAAGACTTAGGTATACTAATAGATCATAGACTGAACATGAGTCAACAGTGTGATGCAGCAGCAAAAAAGGCAAATACAATTCTGGGATGTATTAACAGAAGCATACAGTCTAGATCACGTGAAGTCATTATCGGTCTTTACTCCTCTTTGGTCAGACCTCATCTGGAATACTGTGTACAGTTTTGGGCACCACATTTTAAAAAAGACATAGACAAACTGGAGCAAGTTCAGAGAAGAGCGACCAGAATGGTGACTGGTCTGCAAACCATGTCCTATGAGGAACGGTTGCAGGATTTGGGAATGTTTAGCTTGCAAAAAAGAAGACTGAGAGGAGACTTAATAGCTGTCTACAAATATGTCAAGGGCTGTCACATTGTAGAAGGATCATCTTTATTCTCATTTGCACAAGGAAAGACTAGAAGCAATGGGATGAAACTAAATGGGAGGAGACACAGATTAGATATTAGAAAAAACTTTTTGACAGTTAGGGTGATTAATGAGTGGAACAGGCTGCCACGAGAGGTGGTGAGTTCCCCTTCAATGGACGTCTTCAAACAGAGGCTGGACAGACATCTGTCTGAGATGATCTAGTGAATCCTGCTTTGAGCAGGGAGTTGGACCAGATGACCCAGGAGGTCCCTTCCAACTCTACCATTCTATGATTCTATGATTCTATGATAAGGACGCAACCCCGCCGCCTCTACCAGGCCTCACACCGAGCTCCTTGCCACGGCTAGGAGTGCTTATTGACCCCGCAGCCGGCCGTATGCAAATGATGGCGTTAAAAGCATCTCGCGCTGTGAAGGGGCCAGGCTTTCAGCAGCTGCCCAGGGGATGGTTTTAGAGGGCGACCGCCTAACGAGGGCCAGCAGAAGTAACGTCTTCTTCTTCAAAGAAGCTTGTGTAACTAACCCAATCAGACAGCTGCCCAGGAGCTAACCTCAGTGCTAGGAAGGAGCGGGAGGGAATTGAGGGGGTGGTTCCTGCTAAGGCCCTGAAATAATAATAAGAGAGGCAGGAGAGTCTGACGTATGGTGGCGGAAAAGCTGCAGGTGCAAATAGGGAATGTGGTCTCGTGCGAGCAACTTGTGCATGCTCGCTGTGTGTGAGTGTGCGCTTCCTAGGTACGGCGCGCTGCAGACAGTCAAAAGGGTTGCTCCCTTTCATTAAAAGTTAATCCCCGGCTGCAGGCTATTAGAAGGCAACTAACCGCGCTCTACTCACCCTACCCAGGTCTACCGGTGAGTCTCGCCGCTGCTCCCGGCCTGTGGCATTGGCCGCGACGCTGACGTTCCGTCGACAGCGCGGCAGCCGATCAGTGAGCTCAGCGGCTCTGAGCGGGGCGTTCTGTCTACAAGACTTTTTTAAGGAGCCAGCAAAAAAGTGAAGAGAAAGGAAAGCACAAAAGCACCTTGTCTTACTAAGCACTGGAAAGGGCAGCCGGCAACCGGACGTCACAGTAGAAAAGCAGCAAGTGAGAGGCCTGTCTCTGCCTACGGCCACACCACCCTGAACACGCCCGATCTCGTCTGATCTCGGAAGCTAAGCAGGGTTGGGCCTGGCCTGGTTAGTACTTGGATAGGAGACTGCCTGGGAATACCAGGTGCTGTAGGCTTTTGCTTTTTCTTACTTCCACAAGCAGGGGTCACTCTCCTCTATGCCTTTTTTCCATTCCTTTTTTCACAAGCGCACACATGCTCCTTTCTTCTTTTCATTTGCTTTCTCTCTTGCGCTATTTAATCCTTGCAAAATACCAGCATCCTTCTCATCACCGTGGGCCTCCAGCATTGTTGCTTATTTACTTTTAATACTAGGCTTCTTTTCACCAGGTCCAGCGACTCCCGCATGACTGGAGGCAACCACCGCTGACCTGGAGGCAACCACCGGTAACCTGGAGGCCAGTTTACAGCACAACCCAAGCAAAACACCTTTGCAGGCCACACGACCCCCCCGAAGAGCAGCTCAAATTCACTCGCAACCATCTCACCCTCTTCCTTCATTCACTCCTGGGCGTTTCGCTCCACCCCTAGTTGCGGGTCCAGCTTGCTCTTTCTGTCACATCCCTGCGATGAACGGTTTAGCCTGCAGGAGACCCTGCGCCGAGCCATTTTTAAACACATCTGATGCGGCAGGTGTTTCATTGCTCAACAAACAACACCTATAGGGACGGCACAGCCTATGCATCGGTCCTTCGGAGACCGCCCCAGAACGGCCAGAGTTCTCGTCCCCACGCGAGCCTGAGGAAGGCTGGCCGGGCGATGGGCCAAGCAGCGTCTACTGGCCATACCACCTTGGATACGTCCGATCTCGGAAGCAAAGCAGAGATGGGTTCGGAAATACTTGGTTGGGACACCTCCTGAGAACACCAGGTATTGTAGACAATTTTGATGACGTTTTGCCATCTTGCCCAGCTCGGCTAGCATTGAGTGGCGCCTTGCTGGACACCGACCTTACGTAAAGTAGAGGCTGGAAGTCCCAAGCCTCCCAAGCCCCCCAAGACCTCTAAGATAAGGACGCAACCCCGCCGCCTCTACCAGGCCTCACACCGAGCTCCTTGCCACGGCTAGGAGTGCTTATTGACCCCGCAGCCGGCCGTATGCAAATGATGGCGTTAAAAGCATCTCGCGCTGTGAAGGGGCCAGGCTTTCAGCAGCTGCCCAGGGGATGGTTTTAGAGGGCGACCGCCTAACGAGGGCCAGCAGAAGTAACGTCTTCTTCTTCAAAGAAGCTTGTGTAACTAACCCAATCAGACAGCTGCCCAGGAGCTAACCTCAGTGCTAGGAAGGAGCGGGAGGGAATTGAGGGGGTGGTTCCTGCTAAGGCCCTGAAATAATAATAAGAGAGGCAGGAGAGTCTGACGTATGGTGGCGGAAAAGCTGCAGGTGCAAATAGGGAATGTGGTCTCGTGCGAGCAACTTGTGCATGCTCGCTGTGTGTGAGTGTGCGCTTCCTAGGTACGGCGCGCTGCAGACAGTCAAAAGGGTTGCTCCCTTTCATTAAAAGTTAATCCCCGGCTGCAGGCTATTAGAAAGCAACTAACCGCGCTCTACTCACCCTACCCAGGTCTACCGGTGAGTCTCGCCGCTGCTCCCGGCCTGTGGCATTGGCCGCGACGCTGACGTTCCGTCGACAGCGCGGCAGCCGATCAGTGAGCTCAGCGGCTGTGAGCGGGGCGTTCTGTCTACAAGACCTTTTTAAGGAGCCAGCAAAAAAGTGAAGAGAAAGGAAAGCACAAAAGCACCTTGTCTCACTAAGCAATGGAAGGGGCAGCTGGCAGCCGGACATCAAAGTAGAAAAGCAGCAAGTGAGAGGCTTGTCTCTGCCTACGGCCACACCAACCTGAACACACCCGATCTCGCCTGATCTTGGAATCTAAGCAGGGTTGGGCCTGGTTAGTACTTGGATGGGAGACCGCCTGGGAATACCAGGTGCTGTAGGCTCTTGCTTTTTCTTACTTCCACAAGCAGGGGTCACTCTCCTCTATGCCTTTTTTCCATTCCTTTTTTCACAAGCGCACACATGCTCCTTTCTTCTTTTCATTTGCTTTCTCTCTTGCGCTATTTAATCCTTGCAAAATACCAGCATCCTTCTCATCACCGTGGGCCTCCAGCATTGTTGCTTATTTACTTTTAATACTAGGCTTCTTTTCACCAGGACCAGCGACTCCCGCATGACTGGAGGCAACCACCGCTGACCTGGAGGCCAGTTTACAGCACAACCCAAGCAAAACACCTTTGCAGGCCACACGACCCCCCCGAAGAGCAGCTCAAATTCACTCGCAACCATCTCACCCTCTTCCTTCATTCACTCCTGGGCGTTTCGCTCCACCCCAAGTTGCGGGTCCAGCTTGCTCTTTCTGTCACATCCCCGCGATGAACGGTTTAGCCTGCAGGAGACCCTGCGCCGAGCCATTTTTAAACACATCTGATGCGGCAGGTGTTTCATTGCTCAACAAACAACACCTATAGGGACGGCACAGCCTATGCATCGGTCCTTCGGAGACCGCCCCAGAACGGCCAGAGTTCTCGTCCCCACGCGAGCCTGAGGAAGGCTGGCCGGGCGATGGGCCAAGCAGCGTCTACTGGCCATACCACCTTGGATACGTCCGATCTCGGAAGCAAAGCAGAGATGGGTTCGGAAATACTTGGTTGGGACACCTCCTGAGAACACCAGGTATTGTAGACAATTTTGATGACGTTTTGCCATCTTGCCCAGCTCGGCTAGCATGGAGTGGCGCCTTGCTGGACACCGACCTTACGTAAAGTAGAGGCTGGAAGTCCCAAGCCTCCCAAGCCCCCCAAGACCTCTAAGATAAGGACGCAACCCCGCCGCCTCTACCAGGCCTCACACCGAGCTCCTTGCCACGGCTAGGAGTGCTTATTGACCCCGCAGCCGGCCGTATGCAAATGATGGCGTTAAAAGCATCTCGCGCTGTGAAGGTGACGCGCCCCCTGGGCCAGTGTTGTTGGGGATACCCGGAGCCGGATCAGATGGGGGTTGTAGTCTCCGAGTGGCTGTGACCCGGTCCGTGCCCAGGGTGTCAAGCTCAGTGTGTGGCAGTCCTTACTGATGTTACTAAAGTTCTTTATGTCGACTACGCCACCCGTTGAATTGCGGTCACTTCGGCCGCCGCTGCAGCAGGGTCCGCTGAGGCTGATGGTGTTTGTGCAGCCCAGGTAGTATAACCCCCAACGGGTGGGGTATAGCCTCAGGGGGTCAGGTGCAGAGGATGGTGGTTGTGGAGGTGCAGTGAGGATGGTAAAGAGAGTCAGAGTCGGGCTGTGCAGTTCAGGGTTTGTTTACTTACTGCTGTTTTTGTACCGGTCACTCCGGCCTTGAGTGACCACCCGAGCCGTGCTGCGTCCACCAGGTCCTGGACTCGGCCAACCCCCAAGTAGTTCCGGAGCGTGGTTCTGAGCTCCCTTTCTGTCTTGTCCTCGTCTCTGGCCTTCCCCACCAGGGATCCACCTATGTCCGGCTCCCTCGGGCCTCTTGGTGGTAAACCCTTGTCTCTGGGTTCCCTGACCCTATTCCTGGTCTGCCTTCTGGGTGGATTTAGTGGGTGATCGTGGCAGATCGATCCTGCCCACGACCTCCGGTTCCTGGCTAAGGTGTGCTGTAGCCTCTGCCAGCTTGGGATCCGGTACCCTGTTGCCAACTCTTCACCCTTTGATTTATTTTGGGCTCTCAGAGTTCCTTCTTTCTCCCCCTCTGGGTCTTTCTTTCTCCTCTCTCTCTCTCTTGGCCTGGGGCTGCTCTGCTCTTCTGCTCTCTTCCTCTGCAAAGACTGGCTGACTGACCCTGATCTTAGATGGTGCCCACCTTATATACTCCCTCTATGTGTGAGCTCAGGTGACCAGCACCCAATGAGCTCCTAACCTTACCCAGGCTGCTCCCCCTATCTGCCCCTACACTACTGGGATGGTCCACCCCCCTCCCACTCCAGCCAAGGACAGACTCGGTCGTACCTGCACATTTCTAAGTGGGAGTACCGTTGGTCTGCCCTCCGGAAATGGGATGTGTGTAGTGCATGCAGCCTTCTGAGCTCAGTTCCACACTCCATCCTTACCCGGGAGTGGAATATCACACCTCTGGTTGAGGTGCAATACCCCTGTAGCAGCCGAATCCTCAGGGTGCTACATTCCCCCCTGGTAAATCACAGCACGTCCTCGGGCTGTAAGATATAAAAAACACCAAAACATACAATTTTTTCATAAACATAAACATATAAAACATATAAAACATTATCAGCAGCATAAACTTTTCATATAAACATTCTTGTTTCTGGTACCTCCGGTCACGGTGCAACTTGTGACCGGGTAAAGTGCAACAGTTTCTTTAAGAAAATGGTTTTCCTATAAAACCAGTAGGGGGCGCCTTAGGAAGCGCAACTATATACAAGGGAATATGGCCGCTCTCAGTCCTCGGCCAGGTATTAGGGAGGATTGACCGCTCTCAGTCCTCGGTCAGTGGGGAAATGGGACACACTGGAACAGTTCAGTTCTCTGGTCCCAACGGGGACTATATTAGCAGCAACGGTTCACTGTGCCCCGACGGGCAACTATATACAGTCTCTACTCTACCGTACTCAACGACGGCGTCCTCATGCTCTTTCTTTGTGGACAGTTTCAGTTTCAGACCCGTCCGGGCACGTATGCTGGGCAAATAGATTTTCACCCAGGTGCGGCACTCTAGATGTTGAGGGCGCGTTGATGGTAGCGGCGCCCGGGTCGACCAGGCCTTGCGACCAGGCTTGGGGCACCTTGAAAGTAAAGGGCACCGTAAGAACGGCGGCGCCCTGTGTTACTTGGCCCTGCGACCAGGCCGGGGGCTCCGCGGAGGTAGGGGGCGCTGTTGGTATTGCGTCGCCCGGGGGTACTAGGCCTTGCGACCAGGCCGATGGTACTTCCTGCTTGGTCACGCTCGGGGTCGAAGCGTGTGACGTCACAGGGGTCGCGGCTTCCGTTTGAGGCCTAGTCTGCGGCGGTGACGTTGCAGCGACGGGCACGGCAGGGGATACTTCGGGCTCTGCGACGGGGAGCTGGGGCAGGCACGCGGTTTCCCGGCTCGGGGTATAGACGTCCCCTTTACCTGCCTCCATTCGTTCGGCTCCCTTCTCGGCGCCGTCTCCGGCCTTCAGTCCTCCTGCGCCATCCTCAGAGGCGGTCTGTCTCCTCGTCTCGGGTGGCGTGCTCCGCTGACGGGTTCTTGTCTGCTGGGCCATCTCACGGCTCCATTCTGCTAACGTCTCTCGCTGCACCCGGGCCATCCTCCGTGCGAGGCCCTCCAGCGCAGTCTGTGCACACTCCCGATCTCGGGGGAGCTGTGCCAAGACCTCCACTAAGCCTAGTGGGGTCGTTGCTTCTAGCAGGCTCCTGACCAACGGGTCGGTGCTGCTCTGCTCTCCTCCCGTTGTCTCCAGCAGGCCTTCTGGAGTGGCGACCGGCAACAGGCTCCTGACCACTGGGTCGGTGCTGCCTGGAGTGGCGGCCCGCATCAGGCTCCTGACCACTGGGTTGGTGCTGCCTGGCTCTCCCTCCATCTCCGGGTAGGCTCTTTCTGGACTCTGCTCCAGGCTTCTTGTCTCCGGGTGCGCTCTCTCCAGACTGCTCCAGGCGACACCCATCTTTGTTCTCTTGTTCTCAGTCCTCCCACTTCGAGGGCGGTCCCGGGGCCACTTGGTGATTGTCAGCTCCAGGGGCAGTTCTTTCACGCTGACAGACACCTCTAGCATCACAGTCTCTGTTGGTGGGGGCGGTTTCCACTTTTGGTGCCATTTTCGGTCCTGGCCCACGATGGGAGGCGGCCTCTTGCCACCCTCTGGCACGCCCATAATGGCGTCCGCTCTTCCAAGGCGGGAAATCTTCGGAAATGGCGGGAATCGTCTCCCAGTGGCGGGAAACTCTGCAGATGGCGGGAAAAAGCTGTTAATGGCGGACAACCGGCGGGAATCGATCTGTGATGGAGTCCGATGGCGGGGACCCTCCGGGACCGGCGGGAGACTTCTTTTTGAGGTAAACTTGTTCTTTTCTTCAGGCACGCAGTACCCGGGTGTTGCGGGCACGTTATCCTGCCGACTACGCCAAAGTTGACGCGCCCCCTGGGCCAGTGTTGTTGGGGATACCCGGAGCCGGATCAGATGGGGGTTGTAGTCTCCGAGTGGCTGTGACCCGGTCCGTGCCCAGGGTGTCAAGCTCAGTGTGTGGCAGTCCTTACTGATGTTACTAAAGTTCTTTATGTCGACTACGCCACCCGTTGAATTGCGGTCACTTCGGCCGCCGCTGCAGCAGGGTCCGCTGAGGCTGATGGTGTTTGTGCAGCCCAGGTAGTATAACCCCCAACGGGAGGGGTATAGCCTCAGGGGGTCAGGTGCAGAGGATGGTGGTTGTGGAGGTGCAGTGAGGATGGTAATGAGAGTCAGAGTCGGGCTGTGCAGTTCAGGGTTTGTTTACTTACTGCTGTTTTTGTACCGGTCACTCCGGCCTTGAGTGACCACCCGAGCCGTGCTGCGTCCACCAGGTCCTGGACTCGGCCAACCCCCAAGTAGTTCCGGAGCGTGGTTCTGAGCTCCCTTTCTGTCTTGTCCTCGTCTCTGGCCTTCCCCACCAGGGATCCACCTATGTCCGGCTCCCTCGGGCCTCTTGGTGGTAAACCCTTGTCTCTGGGTTCCCTGACCCTATTCCTGGTCTGCCTTCTGGGTGGATTTAGTGGGTGATCGTGGCAGATCGATCCTGCCCACGACCTCCGGTTCCTGGCTAAGGTGTGCTGTAGCCTCTGCCAGCTTGGGATCCGGTACCCTGTTGCCAACTCTTCACCCTTTGATTTATTTTGGGCTCTCAGAGTTCCTTCTTTCTCCCCCTCTGGGTCTTTCTTTCTCCTCTCTCTCTCTCTTGGCCTGGGGCTGCTCTGCTCTTCTGCTCTCTTCCTCTGCAAAGACTGGCTGACTGACCCTGATCTTAGATGGTGCCCACCTTATATACTCCCTCTATGTGTGAGCTCAGGTGACCAGCACCCAATGAGCTCCTAACCTTACCCAGGCTGCTCCCCCTATCTGCCCCTACACTACTGGGATGGTCCACCCCCCTCCCACTCCAGCCAAGGACAGACTCGGTCATACCTGCACATTTCTAAGTGGGAGTACCGTTGGTCTGCCCTCCGGAAATGGGATGTGTGTAGTGCATGCAGCCTTCTGAGCTCAGTTCCACACTCCATCCTTACCCGGGAGTGGAATATCACACCTCTGGTTGAGGTGCAATACCCCTGTAGCAGCCGAATCCTCAGGGTGCTACAAAGGGGCCAGGCTTTCAGCAGCTGCCCAGGGGATGGTTTTAGAGGGCGACCGCCTAACGAGGGCCAGCAGAAGTAACGTCTTCTTCTTCAAAGAAGCTTGTGTAACTAACCCAATCAGACAGCTGCCCAGGAGCTAACCTCAGTGCTAGGAAGGAGCGGGAGGGAATTGAGGGGGTGGTTCCTGCTAAGGCCCTGAAATAATAATAAGAGAGGCAGGAGAGTCTGACGCATGGTGGCGGAAAAGCTGCAGGTGCAAATAGGGAATGTGGTCTCGTGCGAGCAACTTGTGCATGCTCGCTGTGTGTGAGTGTGCGCTTCCTAGGTACGGCGCGCTGCAGACAGTCAAAAGGGTTGCTCCCTTTCATTAAAAGTTAATCCCCGGCTGCAAGCTATTAGAAAGCAACTAACCGCGCTCTACTCACCCTACCCAGGTCTACCGGTGAGTCTCGCCGCTGCTCCCGGCCTGTGGCATTGGCCGCGACGCTGACGTTCCGTCGACAGCGCGGCAGCCGATCAGTGAGCTCAGCGGCTGTGAGCGGGGCGTTCTGTCTACAAGACCTTTTTAAGGAGCCAGCAAAAAAGTGAAGAGAAAGGAAAGCACAAAAGCACCTTGTCTTACTAAGCACTGGAAAGGGCAGCCGGCAACCGGACGTCAAAGTAGAAAAGCAGCAAGTGAGAGGCCTGTCTCTTCCTCCAGGCACACCACTCTGAACACGCCTGATCTTGTCTGATCTTGGAAGCTAAGCAGGGTTGGGCCTGGTTAGTACTTGGATGGGAGACTACCTGGGAATACCAGGTGCTGTAGGCTTTTGCTTTTTCTTACTTCACAAGCAGGGGTCACTCTCCTCTATGCCTTTTTTCCATTCCTTTTTTCACAAGCGCACACATGCTCCTTTCTTCTTTTCATTTGCTTTCTCTCTTGCGCTATTTAATCCTTGCAAAATACCAGCATCCTTCTCATCACCGTGGGCCTCCAGCATTGTTGCTTATTTACTTTTAATACTAGGCTTCTTTTCGCCAGGACCAGCGACTCCCGGCTGACTGGAGGCAACCACCGGTGACCTGGAGGCAACCACCGGTAACCTGGAGGCCAGTTTACAGCACAACCCAAGCAAAACACCTTTGCAGGCCACACAACCCCCCCCGAAGAGCAGCTCAAATTCACTCGCAACCATCTCACCCTCTTCCTTCATTCACTCCCGGGCGTTTCGCTCCACCCCAAGTTGCGGGTCCAGCTTGCTCTTTCTGTCACATCCCCGCGATGAACGGTTTAGCCTGCAGGAGACCCTGCGCCGAGCCATTTTTAAACACATCTGATGCGGCAGGTGTTTCATTGCTCAACAAACAACACCTATAGGGACGGCACAGCCTATGCATCGGTCCTTCGGAGACCGCCCCAGAACGGCCGAGTTCTCGTCCCCACGCGAGCCTGAGGAAGGCTGGCCGGGCGATGGGCCAAGCAGCGTCTACTGGCCATACCACCTTGGATACGTCCGATCTCGGAAGCAAAGCAGAGATGGGTTCGGAAATACTTGGTTGGGACACCTCCTGAGAACACCAGGTATTGTAGACAATTTTGATGACGTTTTGCCATCTTGCCCAGCTCGGCTAGCATGGAGTGGCGCCTTGCTGGACACCGACCTTACGTAAAGTAGAGGCTGGAAGTCCCAAGCCTCCCAAGCCCCCCAAGACCTCTAAGATAAGGACGCAACCCCGCCGCCTCTACCAGGCCTCACACCGAGCTCCTTGCCATGGCTAGGAGTGCTTATTGACCCCGCAGCCGGCCGTATGCAAATGATGGCGTTAAAAGCATCTCGCGCTGTGAAGGGGCCAGGCTTTCAGCAGCTGCCCAGGGGATGGTTTTAGAGGGCGACCGCCTAACGAGGGCCAGCAGAAGTAACGTCTTCTTCTTCAAAGAAGCTTGTGTAACTAACTCAATCAGACAGCTGCCCAGGAGCTAACCTCAGTGCTAGGAAGGAGCGGGAGGGAATTGAGGGGGTGGTTCCTGCTAAGGCCCTGAAATAATAATAAGACAGGCAGGAGAGTCTGACGCATGGTGGCGGAAAAGCTGCAGGTGCAAATAGGGAATGTGGTCTCGTGCGAGCAACTTGTGCATGCTCGCTGTGTGTGAGTGTGCGCTTCCTAGGTACGGCGCGCTGCAGACAGTCAAAAGGGTTGCTCACTTTCATTAAAAGTTAATCCCTGGCTGCAGGCTATTAGAAAGCAACTAACCGCGCTCTACTCACCCTACCCAGGTCTACCGGTGAGTCTCGCCGCTGCTCCCGGCCTGTGGCATTGGCCGCGACGCTGACGTTCCGTCGACAGCGCGGCAGCCGATCAGTGAGCTCAGCGGCTCTGAGCGGGGCGTTCTGTCTACAAGACCTTTTTAAGGAGCCAGCAAAAAAGTGAAGAGAAAGGAAAGCACAAAAGCACCTTGTCTTACTAAGCACTGGAAAGGGCAGCCGGCAACCGGACGTCAAAGTAGAAAAGAAGCAAGTGAGAGGCTTGTCTTTGCCTTACGGCCACACCACCCTGAACACACCTGATCTCATCTGATCTCAGAATCTAAGCAGGGTTGGGTCTGGTTAGTACTTGGATGGGATTCCGCCTGGGAATACCAGGTGTTGTAGGCTTTTGCTTTTTCTTACTTCCACAAGCAGGGGTCACTCTCCTCTATGCCTTTTTTCCATTCCTTTTTTCACAAGCGCACACATGCTCCTTTCTTCTTTTCATTTGCTTTCTCTCTTGCGCTATTTAATCCTTGCAAAATACCAGCATCCTTCTCATCACCGTGGGCCTCCAGCATTGTTGCTTATTTACTTTTAATACTAGGCTTCTTTTCACCAGGACCAGCGACTCCCGCATGAATGGAGGCAACCACCGCTGACCTGGAGGCAACCACCGGTAACCTGGAGGCCAGTTTACAGCACAACCCAAGCAAAACACCTTTGCAGGCCACACGACCCCCCCGAAGAGCAGCTCAAATTCACTCGCAATCATCTCACCCTCTTCCTTCATTCACTCCTGGGCGTTTCGCTCCACCCCAAGTTGCGGGTCCAGCTTGCTCTTTCTGTCACATCCCCGCGATGAATGGTTTAGCCTGCAGGAGACCCTGCGCCGAGCCATTTTTAAACACATCTGATGCGGCAGGTGTTTCATTGCTCAACAAACAACACCTATAGGGACGGCACAGCCTATGCATCGGTCCTTCGGAGACCGCCCCAGAACGGCCAGAGTTCTCGTCCCCCCGCGAGCCTGAGGAAGGCTGCCCGGGCGATGGGCCAAGCAGCGTCTACTGTCCATACCACCTTGGATACGTCCGATCTCGGAAGCAAAGCAGAGATGGGTTCGGAAATACTTGGTTGGGACACCTCCTGAGAACACCAGGTATTGTAGACAATTTTGATGACGTTTTGCCATCTTGCCCAGCTCGGCTAGCATGGAGTGGCGCCTTGCTGGACACCGACCTTACGTAAAGTAGAGGCTGGAAGTCCCAAGCCTCCCAAGCCCCCCAAGACCTCTAAGATAAGGACGCAACCCCGCCGCCTCTACCAGGCCTCACACCGAGCTCCTTGCCACGGCTAGGAGTGCTTATTGACCCCGCAGCCGGCCGTATGCAAATGATGGCGTTAAAAGCATCTCGCGCTGTGAAGGGGCCAGGCTTTCAGCAGCTGCCCAGGGGATGGTTTTAGAGGGCGACCGCGTAACGAGGGCCAGCAGAAGTAACGTCTTCTTCTTCAAAGAAGCTTGTGGAACTAACCCAATCAGACAGCTGCCCAGGAGCTAACCTCAGTGCTAGGAAGGAGCGGGAGGGAATTGAGGGGGTGGTTCCTGCTAAGGCCCTGAAATAATAATAAGACAGGCAGGAGAGTCTGACGCATGGTGGCGGAAAAGCTGCAGGTGCAAATAGGGAATGTGGTCTCGTGCGAGCAACTTGTGCATGCTCGCTGTGTGTGAGTGTGCGCTTCCTAGGTACGGCGCGCTGCAGACAGTCAAAAGGGTTGCTCCCTTTCATTAAAAGTTAATCCCTGACTGCAGGCTATTAGAAAGCAACTAACCGCGCTCTACTCACCCTACCCAGGTCTACTGGTGAGTCTCGCCGCTGCTCCCGGCCTGTGGCATTGGCCGCGACGCTGACGTTCCGTCGACAGCGCGGCAGCCGATCAGTGAGCTCAGCGGCTCTGAGCGGGGCGTTCTGTCTACAAGACCTTTTTAAGGAGCCAGCAAAAAAGTGAAGAGAAAG
Organism: Phyllobates terribilis; assembly: GCF_046119375.1. NCBI lineage: Eukaryota > Metazoa > Chordata > Amphibia > Anura > Dendrobatidae > Phyllobates > Phyllobates terribilis. The sequence goes on from NW_027362764.1 coordinate 692,365,597, forward strand.
GAAAGCACAAAAGCACCTTGTCTTACTAAGCACTGGAAAGGGCAGCCGGCAACCGGACGTCAAAGTAGAAAAGCAGCAAGTGAGAGGCCTGTCTCTGCCTACGGCCACACCACCCTGAACACACCTGATCTCGTCTGATCTTGGAATCTAAGCAGGGTTGGGCCTGGTTAGTAATTGGATGGGAGACCGCCTGGGAATACCAGGTGCTGTAGGCTTTTGCTTTTTCTTACTTCCACAAGCAGGGGTCACTCTCCTCTATGCCTTTTTTCTATTCCTTTTTTCACAAGCGCACACATGCTCCTTTCTTCTTTTCATTTGCTTTCTCTCTTGCGCTATTTAATCCTTGCAAAATACCAGCATCCTTCTCATCACCGTGGGCCTCCAGCATTGTTGCTTATTTACTTTTAATACTAGGCTTCTTTTCACCAGGACCAGCGACTCCCGCATGACTGGAGGCAACCACCGCTGACCTGGAGGCCAGTTTACAGCACAACCCAAGCAAAACACCTTTGCAGGCCACACGACCCCCCCCGAAGAGCAGCTCAAATTCACTCGCAACCATCTCACCCTCTTCCTTCATTCACTCCTGGGCGTTTCGCTCCACCCCAAGTTGCGGGTCCAGCTTGCTCTTTCTGTCACATCCCCGCGATGAACGGTTTAGCCTGCAGGAGACCCTGCGCCGAGCCATTTTTAAACACATCTGATGCGGCAGGTGTTTCATTGCTCAACAAACAACACCTATAGGGACGGCACAGCCTATGCATCGGTCCTTCGGAGACCGCCCCAGAACGGCCGAGTTCTCGTCCCCACGCGAGCCTGAGGAAGGCTGGCCGGGCGATGGGCCAAGCAGCGTCTACTGGCCATACCACCTTGGATACGTCCGATCTCGGAAGCAAAGCAGAGATGGGTTCGGAAATACTTGGTTGGGACACCTCCTGAGAACACCAGGTATTGTAGACAATTTTGATGACGTTTTGCCATCTTGCCCAGCTCGGCTAGCATGGAGTGGCGCCTTGCTGGACACCGACCTTACGTAAAGTAGAGGCTGGAAGTCCCAAGCCTCCCAAGCCCCCCAAGACCTCTAAGATAAGGACGCAACCCCGCCGCCTCTACCAGGCCTCACACCGAGCTCCTTGCCATGGCTAGGAGTGCTTATTGACCCCGCAGCCGGCCGTATGCAAATGATGGCGTTAAAAGCATCTCGCGCTGTGAAGGGGCCAGGCTTTCAGCAGCTGCCCAGGGGATGGTTTTAGAGGGCGACCGCCTAACGAGGGCCAGCAGAAGTAACGTCTTCTTCTTCAAAGAAGCTTGTGTAACTAACTCAATCAGACAGCTGCCCAGGAGCTAACCTCAGTGCTAGGAAGGAGCGGGAGGGAATTGAGGGGGTGGTTCCTGCTAAGGCCCTGAAATAATAATAAGACAGGCAGGAGAGTCTGACGCATGGTGGCGGAAAAGCTGCAGGTGCAAATAGGGAATGTGGTCTCGTGCGAGCAACTTGTGCATGCTCGCTGTGTGTGAGTGTGCGCTTCCTAGGTACGGCGCGCTGCAGACAGTCAAAAGGGTTGCTCCCTTTCATTAAAAGTTAATCCCTGGCTGCAGGCTATTAGAAAGCAACTAACCGCGCTCTACTCACCCTACCCAGGTCTACCGGTGAGTCTCGCCGCTGCTCCCGGCCTGTGGCATTGGCCGCGACGCTGACGTTCCGTCGACAGCGCGGCAGCCGATCAGTGAGCTCAGCGGCTCTGAGCGGGGCGTTCTGTCTACAAGACCTTTTTAAGGAGCCAGCAAAAAAGTGAAGAGAAAGGAAAGCACAAAAGCACCTTGTCTTACTAAGCACTGGAAAGGGCAGCCGGCAACCGGACGTCAAAGTAGAAAAGAAGCAAGTGAGAGGCCTGTCTTTGCCTTACGGCCACACCACCCTGAACACACCTCATATCGTCTGATCTCAGAATCTAAGCAGGGTTGGGTCTGGTTAGTACTTGGATGGGAGACTGCCTGGGAATACCAGGTGTTGTAGGCTTTTGCTTTTTCTTACTTCCACAAGCAGGGGTCACTCTCCTCTATGCCTTTTTTCCATTCCTTTTTTCACAAGCGCACACATGCTCCTTTCTTCTTTTCATTTGCTTTCTCTCTTGCGCTATTTAATCCTTGCAAAATACCAGCATCCTTCTCATCACCATGGGCCTCCAGCATTGTTGCTTATTTACTTTTAATACTAGGCTTCTTTTCACCAGGACCAGCGACTCCCGCATGACTGGAGGCAACCACCGCTGACCTGGAGGCAACCACCGGTAACCTGGAGGCCAGTTTACAGCACAACCCAAGCAAAACACCTTTGCAGGCCACACGACCCCCCCGAAGAGCAGCTCAAATTCACTCGCAATCATCTCACCCTCTTCCTTCATTCACTCCTGGGCGTTTCGCTCCACCCCAAGTTGCGGGTCCAGCTTGCTCTTTCTGTCACATCCCCGCGATGAATGGTTTAGCCTGCAGGAGACCCTGCGCCGAGCCATTTTTAAACACATCTGATGCGGCAGGTGTTTCATTGCTCAACAAACAACACCTATAGGGACGGCACAGCCTATGCATCGGTCCTTCGGAGACCGCCCCAGAACGGCCAGAGTTCTCGTCCCCCCGCGAGCCTGAGGAAGGCTGCCCGGGCGATGGGCCAAGCAGCGTCTACTGTCCATACCACCTTGGATACGTCCGATCTCGGAAGCAAAGCAGAGATGGGTTCGGAAATACTTGGTTGGGACACCTCCTGAGAACACCAGGTATTGTAGACAATTTTGATGACGTTTTGCCATCTTGCCCAGCTCGGCTAGCATGGAGTGGCGCCTTGCTGGACACCGACCTTACGTAAAGTAGAGGCTGGAAGTCCCAAGCCTCCCAAGCCCCCCAAGACCTCTAAGATAAGGACGCAACCCCGCCGCCTCTACCAGGCCTCACACCGAGCTCCTTGCCACGGCTAGGAGTGCTTATTGACCCCGCAGCCGGCCGTATGCAAATGATGGCGTTAAAAGCATCTCGCGCTGTGAAGGGGCCAGGCTTTCAGCAGCTGCCCAGGGGATGGTTTTAGAGGGCGACCGCGTAACGAGGGCCAGCAGAAGTAACGTCTTCTTCTTCAAAGAAGCTTGTGGAACTAACCCAATCAGACAGCTGCCCAGGAGCTAACCTCAGTGCTAGGAAGGAGCGGGAGGGAATTGAGGGGGTGGTTCCTGCTAAGGCCCTGAAATAATAATAAGACAGGCAGGAGAGTCTGACGCATGGTGGCGGAAAAGCTGCAGGTGCAAATAGGGAATGTGGTCTCGTGCGAGCAACTTGTGCATGCTCGCTGTGTGTGAGTGTGCGCTTCCTAGGTACGGCGCGCTGCAGACAGTCAAAAGGGTTGCTCCCTTTCATTAAAAGTTAATCCCTGACTGCAGGCTATTAGAAAGCAACTAACCGCGCTCTACTCACCCTACCCAGGTCTACTGGTGAGTCTCTCCGCTGCTCCCGGCCTGTGGCATTGGCCGCGACGCTGACGTTCCGTCGACAGCGCGGCAGCCGATCAGTGAGCTCAGCGGCTCTGAGCGGGGCGTTCTGTCTACAAGACCTTTTTAAGGAGCCAGCAAAAAAGTGAAGAGAAAGGAAAGCACAAAAGCACCTTGTCTTACTAAGCACTGGAAAGGGCAGCCGGCAACCGGACGTCAAAGTAGAAAAGCAGCAAGTGAGAGGCCTGTCTCTGCCTACGGCCACACCACCCTGAACACACCCGATCTTGTCTGATCTTGGAATCTAAGCAGGGTTGGGCCTGGTTAGTAATTGGATGGGAGACCGCCTGGGAATACCAGGTGCTGTAGGCTTTTGCTTTTTCTTACTTCCACAAGCAGGGGTCACTCTCCTCTATGCCTTTTTTCCATTCCTTTTTTCACAAGCGCACACATGCTCCTTTCTTCTTTTCATTTGCTTTCTCTCTTGCGCTATTTAATCCTTGCAAAATACCAGCATCCTTCTCATCACCGTGGGCCTCCAGCATTGTTGCTTATTTACTTTTAATACTAGGCTTCTTTTCACCAGGACCAGCGACTCCCGCATGACTGGAGGCAACCACCGCTGACCTGGAGGCCAGTTTACAGCACAACCCAAGCAAAACACCTTTGCAGGCCACACGACCCCCCCCGAAGAGCAGCTCAAATTCACTCGCAACCATCTCACCCTCTTCCTTCATTCACTCCTGGGCGTTTCGCTCCACCCCAAGTTGCGGGTCCAGCTTGCTCTTTCTGTCACATCCCCGCGATGAACGGTTTAGCCTGCAGGAGACCCTGCGCCGAGCCATTTTTAAACACATCTGATGCGGCAGGTGTTTCATTGCTCAACAAACACCTATAGGGACGGCACAGCCTATGCATCGGTCCTTCGGAGACCGCCCCAGAACGGCCAGAGTTCTCGTCCCCACGCGAGCCTGAGGAAGGCTGGCCGGGCGATGGGCCAAGCAGCGTCTACTGTCCATACCACCTTGGATACGTCCGATCTCGGAAGCAAAGCAGAGATGGGTTCGGAAATACTTGGTTGGGACACCTCCTGAGAACACCAGGTATTGTAGACAATTTTGATGACGTTTTGCCATCTTGCCCAGCTTGGCTAGCATGGAGCGGCGCCTTGCTGGACACCGACCTTACGTAAAGTAGAGGCTGGAAGTCCCAAGCCTCCCAAGCCCCCCCAAGACCTCTAAGATAAGGACGCAACCCCGCCGCCTCTACCAGGCCTCACACCGAGCTCCTTGCCACGGCTAGGAGTGCTTATTGACCCCGCAGCCGGCCGTATGCAAATGATGGCGTTAAAAGCATCTCGCGCTGTGAAGGGGCCAGGCTTTCAGCAGCTGCCCAGGGGATGGTTTTAGAGGGCGACCGCCTAACGAGGGCCAGCAGAAGTAACGTCTTCTTCTTCAAAGAAGCTTGTGTAACTAACCCAATCAGACAGCTGCCCAGGAGCTAACCTCAGTGCTAGGAAGGAGCGGGAGGGAATTGAGGGGGTGGTTCCTGCTAACGCCCTGAAATAATAATAAGACAGGCAGGAGAGTCTGACGCATGGTGGCGGAAAAGCTGCAGGTGCAAATAGGGAATGTGGTCTCGTTCGAGCAACTTGTGCATGCTCGCTGTGTGTGAGTGTGCGCTTCCTAGGTACGGCGCGCTGCAGACAGTCAAAAGGGTTGCTCCCTTTCATTAAAAGTTAATCCCCGGCTGCAGGCTATTAGAAAGCAACTAACCGCGCTCTACTCACCCTACCCAGGTCTACAGGTGAGTCTCGCCGCTGCTCCCGGCCTGTGGCATTGGCCGCGACGCTGACGTTCCGTCGACAGCGCGGCAGCCGATCAGTGAGCTCAGTGGCTCTGAGTGGGGCGTTCTGTCTACAAGACCTTTTTAAGGAGCCAGCAAAAAAGTGAAGAGAAAGGAAAGCACAAAAGCACCTTGTCTCACTAAGCACTGGAAAGGGCAGCCGGCAGCCGGACGTCAAAGTAGAAAAGCAGCAAGTGAGAGGCCTGTCTCTGCCTACGGCCACACCACCCTGACCACACCCGATCTTGTCTGATCTCGGAATCTAAGCAGGGTTGGGCCTTCTTAGTACTTGGATGGGAGACCGCCTGGGAATACCAGGTGCTGTAGGCTTTTGCTTTTTCTTACTTCCACAAGCAGGGGTCACTCTCCTCTATGCCTTTTTTCCATTCCTTTTTTCACAAGCGCACACATGCTCCTTTCTTCTTTTCATTTGCTTTCTCTCTTGCGCTATTTAATCCTTGCAAAATACCAGCATCCTTCTCATCACCGTGGGCCTCCAGCATTGTTGCTTATTTACTTTTAATACTAGGCTTCTTTTCACCAGGACCAGCGACTCCCGCATGACTGGAGGCAACCACCGCTGACCTGGAGGCCAGTTTACAGCACAACCCAAGCAAAACACCTTTGCAGGCCACACGACCCCCCCGAAGAGCAGCTCAAATTCACTCGCAACCATCTCACCCTCTTCCTTCATTCACTCCTGGGCGTTTCGCTCCACCCCAAGTTGTTGGTCCAGCTTGCTCTTTCTGTCACATCCCCGCGATGAACGGTTTAGCCTGCAGGAGACCCTGCGCCGAGCCATTTTTAAACACATCTGATGCGGCAGGTGTTTCATTGCTCAACAAACAACACCTATAGGGACGGCACAGCCTATGCATCGGTCCTTCGGAGACCGCCCCAGAACGGCCAGAGTTCTCGTCCCCACGCAAGCCTGAGGAAGGCTGGCCGGTCGATGGGCCAAGCAGCGTCTACTGGCCATACCACCTTGGATACGTCCGATCTCGGAAGCAAAGCAGAGATGGGTTCGGAAATACTTGGTTGGGACACCTCCTGAGAACACCAGGTATTGTAGACAATTTTGATGACGTTTTGCCGTCTTGCGCAGCTCGGCTAGCATGGAGCGGCGCCTTGCTGGACACCGACCTTACGTAAAGTAGAGGATGGAAATCCCAAGCCCCCCAAGACCTCTAAGATAAGGACGCAACCCCGCCGCCTCTACCAGGCCTCACACCGAGCTCCTTGCCACGGCTAGGAGTGCTTATTGACCCCGCAGCCGGCCGTATGCAAATGATGGCGTTAAAAGCATCTCGCGCTGTGAAGGGGCCAGGCTTTCAGCAGCTGCCCAGGGGATGGTTTTAGAGGGCGACCGCCTAACGAGGGCCAGCAGAAGTAACGTCTTCTTCTTCAAAGAAGCTTGTGTAACTAACCCAATCAGACAGCTGCCCAGGAGCTAACCTCAGTGCTAGGAAGGAGCGGGAGGGAATTGAGGGGGTGGTTCCTGCTAAGGCCCTGAAATAATAATAAGACAGGCAGGAGAGTCTGACGCATGGTGGCGGAAAAGCTGCAGGTGCAAATAGGGAATGTGGTCTCGTGCGAGCAACTTGTGCATGCTCGCTGTGTGTGAGTGTGCGCTTCCTAGGTACGGCGCGCTGCAGACAGTCAAAAGGGTTGCTCCCTTTCATTAAAAGTTAATCCCCGGCTGCAGGCTATTAGAAAGCAACTAACCGCGCTCTACTCACCCTACCCAGGTCTACCGGTGAGTCTCGCCGCTACTCCCGGCCTGTGGCATTGGCCGCGACGCTGACGTTCCGTCGACAGCGCGGCAGCCGATCAGTGAGCTCAGCGGCTCTGAGCGGGGCGTTCTGTCTACAAGACCTTTTTAAGGAGCCAGCAAAAAAGTGAAGAGAAAGGAAAGCACAAATGCACCTTGTCTCACTAAGCACTGGAAAGGGCAGCCGGCAGTCGGACGTCAAAGTAGAAAAGCAGCAAGTGAGAGGTCTGTTTCTGCCTACGGCCACACCACCCTGAACACACCCGATCTTGTCTGATCTTGGAATCTAAGCAGGGTTGGGCCTGATTAGTACTTGGATGGGAGACCGCCTGGGAATACCAGGTGCTGTAGGCTTTTGCTTTTTCTTACTTCCACAAGCAGGGGTCACTCTCCTCTATGCCTTTTTTCCATTCCTTTTTTCACAAGCGCACAAATGCTCCTTTCTTCTTTTCATTTGCTTTCTCTCTTGCGCTATTTAATCCTTGCAAAATACCAGCATCCTTCTCATCACCGTGGGCCTCCAGCATTGTTGCTTATTTACTTTTAATACTAGGCTTCTTTTCACCAGGACCAGCGACTCCCGCATGACTGGAGGCAACCACCGCTGACCTGGAGGCAACCACCGGTAACCTGGAGGCCAGTTTACAGCACAACCCAAGCAAAACACCTTTGCAGGCCACACGACCCCCCCGAAGAGCAGCTCAAATTCACTCGCAACCATCTCACCCTCTTCCTTCATTCACTCCTGGGCGTTTCGCTCCACCCCAAGTTGCGGGTCCAGCTTGCTCTTTCTGTCACATCCCCGCGATGAACGGTTTAGCCTGCAGGAGACCCTGCGCCGAGCCATTTTTAAACACATCTGATGCGGCAGGTGTTTCATTGCTCAACAAACAACACCTATAGGGACGGCACAGCCTATGCATCGGTCCTTCGGAGACCGCCCCAGAACGGCCAGAGTTCTCGTCCCCACGCGAGCCTGAGGAAGGCTGGCCGGGCGATGGGCCAAGCAGCGTCTACTGGCCATACCACCTTGGATACGTCCGATCTCGGAAGCAAAGCAGAGATGAGTTCGGAAATACTTGGTTGGGACACCTCCTGAGAACACCAGGTATTGTAGACAATTTTGATGACGTTTTGCCATCTTGCCCAGCTCGGCTAGCATTGAGTGGCGCCTTGCTGGACACCGACCTTACGTAAAGTAGAGGCTGGAAGTCCCAAGCCTCCCAAGCCCCCCAAGACCTCTAAGATAAGGACGCAACCCCGCCGCCTCTACCAGGCCTCACACCGAGCTCCTTGCCACGGCTAGGAGTGCTTATTGACCCCGCAGCCGGCCGTATGCAAATGATGGCGTTAAAAGCATCTCGTGCTGTGAAGGGGCCAGGCTTTCAGCAGCTGCCCAGGGGATGGTTTTAGAGGGCGACCGCCTAACGAGGGCCAGCAGAAGTAACGTCTTCTTCTTCAAAGAAGCTTGTGTAACTAACCCAATCAGACAGCTGCCCAGGAGCTAACCTCAGTGCTAGGAAGGAGCGGGAGGGAATTGAGGGGGTGGTTCCTGCTAAGGCCCTGAAATAATAATAAGACAGGCAGGAGAGTCTGACGCATGGTGGCGGAAAAGCTGCAGGTGCAAATAGGGAATGTGGTCTCGTGCGAGCAACTTGTGCATGCTCGCTGTGTGTGAGTGTGCGCTTCCTAGGTACGGCGCGCTGCAGACAGTCAAAAGGGTTGCTCCCTTTCATTAAAAGTTAATCCCCGGCTGCAGGCTATTAGAAAGCAACTAACCGCGCTCTACTCACCCTACCCAGGTCTACCGGTGAGTCTCGCCGCTGCTCCCGGCCTGTGGCATTGGCCGCGACGCTGACGTTCCGTCGACAGCGCGGCAGCCGATCAGTGAGCTCAGCGGCTGTGAGCGGGGCGTTCTGTCTACAAGACCTTTTTAAGGAGCCAGCAAAAAAGTGAAGAGAAAGGAAAGCACAAAAGCACCTTGTCTTACTAAGCACTGGACAGGGCAGCCGGCAACCGGACGTCAAAGTGGAAAAGCAGCAAGTGAGAGGCCTGTCTCTGCCTACGGCCACACCACCCTGAACACGCCCGATCTCATCATGATCTTTGAAGCTAAGCAGGGTTGGGCCTGGTTAGTACTTGGATGGGAGACCACCTGGGAATACCAGGTGCTGTAGGCTTTTGCTTTTTCTTACTTCCACCAGCAGGGGTCACTCTCCTCTATGCCTTTTTTCCATTCCTTTTTTCACAAGCGCACACATGCTCCTTTCTTCTTTTCATTTGCTTTCTCTCTTGCGCTATTTAATCCTTGCAAAATACCAGCATCCTTCTCATCACCGTGGGCCTCCAGCATTGTTGCTTATTTACTTTTAATACTAGGCTTCTTTTCACCAGGACCAGCGACTCCCGCATGACTGGAGGCAACCACCGCTGACCTGGAGGCAACCACCGGTAACCTGGAGGCCAGTTTACAGCACAACCCAAGCAAAACACCTTTGCAGGCCACACGACCCCCCCGAAGAGCAGCTCAAATTCACTCGCAACCATCTCACCCTCTTCCTTCATTCACTCCTGGGCGTTTCGCTCCACCCCAAGTTGCGGGTCCAGCTTGCTCTTTCTGTCACATCCCCGCGATGAACGGTTTAGCCTGCAGGAGACCCTGCGCCGAGCCATTTTTAAACACATCTGATGCGGCAGGTGTTTCATTGCTCAACAAACAACACCTATAGGAACGGCACAGCCTATGCATCGGTCCTTCGGAGACCGCCCCAGAACGGCCAGAGTTCTCGTCCCCACGCGAGCCTGAGGAAGGCTGGCCGGGCGATGGGCCAAGCAGCGTCTACTGGCCATACCACCTTGGATACGTCCGATCTCGGAAGCAAAGCAGAGATGGGTTCGGAAATACTTGGTTGGGACACCTCCTGAGAACACCAGGTATTGTAGACAATTTTGATGACGTTTTGCCATCTTGCCCAGCTCGGCTAGCATTGAGTGGCGCCTTGCTGGACACCGACCTTACGTAAAGTAGAGGCTGGAAGTCCCAAGCCTCCCAAGCCCCCCAAGACCTCTAAGATAAGGACGCAACCCCGCCGACTCTACCAGGCCTCACACCGAGCTCCTTGCCACGGCTAGGAGTGCTTATTGACCCCGCAGCCGGCCGTATGCAAATGATGGCGTTAAAAGCATCTCGCGCTGTGAAGGGGCCAGGCTTTCAGCAGCTGCCCAGGGGATGGTTTTAGAGGGCGACCGCCTAACGAGGGCCAGCAGAAGTAACGTCTTCTTCTTCAAAGAAGCTTGTGTAACTAACCCAATCAGACAGCTGCCCAGGAGCTAACCTCAGTGCTAGGAAGGAGCGGGAGGGAATTGAGGGGGTGGTTCCTGCTAACGCCCTGAAATAATAATAAGACAGGCAGGAGAGTCTGACGCATGGTGGCGGAAAAGCTGCAGGTGCAAATAGGGAATGTGGTCTCGTTCGAGCAACTTGTGCATGCTCGCTGTGTGTGAGTGTGCGCTTCCTAGGTACGGCGCGCTGCAGACAGTCAAAAGGGTTGCTCCCTTTCATTAAAAGTTAATCCCCGGCTGCAGGCTATTAGAAAGCAACTAACCGCGCTCTACTCACCCTACCCAGGTCTACCGGTGAGTCTCGCCGCTGCTCCCGGCCTGTGGCATTGGCCGCGACGCTGACGTTCCGTCGACAGCGCGGCAGCCGATCAGTGAGCTCAGTGGCTCTGAGTGGGGCGTTCTGTCTACAAGACCTTTTTAAGGAGCCAGCAAAAAAGTGAAGAGAAAGGAAAGCACAAAAGCACCTTGTCTCACTAAGCACTGGAAAGGGCAGCCGGCAGCCGGACGTCAAAGTAGAAAAGCAGCAAGTGAGAGGCCTGTCTCTGCCTACGGCCACACCACCCTGACCACACCCGATCTTGTCTGATCTCGGAATCTAAGCAGGGTTGGGCCTTCTTAGTACTTGGATGGGAGACCGCCTGGGAATACCAGGTGCTGTAGGCTTTTGCTTTTTCTTACTTCCACAAGCAGGGGTCACTCTCCTCTATGCCTTTTTTCCATTCCTTTTTTCACAAGCGCACACATGCTCCTTTCTTCTTTTCATTTGCTTTCTCTCTTGCGCTATTTAATCCTTGCAAAATACCAGCATCCTTCTCATCACCGTGGGCCTCCAGCATTGTTGCTTATTTACTTTTAATACTAGGCTTCTTTTCACCAGGACCAGCGACTCCCGCATGACTGGAGGCAACCACCGCTGACCTGGAGGCCAGTTTACAGCACAACCCAAGCAAAACACCTTTGCAGGCCACACGACCCCCCCGAAGAGCAGCTCAAATTCACTCGCAACCATCTCACCCTCTTCCTTCATTCACTCCTGGGCGTTTCGCTCCACCCCAAGTTGCGGGTCCAGCTTGCTCTTTCTGTCACATCCCCGCGATGAACGGTTTAGCCTGCAGGAGACCCTGCGCCGAGCCATTTTTAAACACATCTGATGCGGCAGGTGTTCATTGCTCAACAAACAACACCTATAGGGACGGCACAGCCTATGCATCGGTCCTTCGGAGACCGCCCCAGAACGGCCAGAGTTCTTGTCCCCACGCAAGCCTGAGGAAGGCTGGCCGGTCGATGGGCCAAGCAGCGTCTACTGGCCATACCACCTTGGATACGTCCGATCTCGGAAGCAAAGCAGAGATGGGTTCGGAAATACTTGGTTGGGACACCTCCTGAGAACACCAGGTATTGTAGACAATTTTGATGACGTTTTGCCGTCTTGCGCAGCTCGGCTAGCATGGAGCGGCGCCTTGCTGGACACCGACCTTACGTAAAGTAGAGGATGGAAATCCCAAGCCCCCCAAGACCTCTAAGATAAGGACGCAACCCCGCCGCCTCTACCAGGCCTCACACCGAGCTCCTTGCCACGGCTAGGAGTGCTTATTGACCCCGCAGCCGGCCGTATGCAAATGATGGCGTTAAAAGCATCTCGCGCTGTGAAAGGGCCAGGCTTTCAGCAGCTGCCCAGGGGATGGTTTTAGAGGGCGACCGCCTAACGAGGGCCAGCAGAAGTAACGTCTTCTTCTTCAAAGAAGCTTGTGTAACTAACCCAATCAGACAGCTGCCCAGGAGCTAACCTCAGTGCTAGGAAGGAGCGGGAGGGAATTGAGGGGGTGGTTCCTGCTAAGGCCCTGAAATAATAATAAGACAGGCAGGAGAGTCTGACGCATGGTGGCGGAAAAGCTGCAGGTGCAAATAGGGAATGTGGTCTCGTGCGAGCAACTTGTGCATGCTCGCTGTGTGTGAGTGTGCGCTTCCTAGGTACGGCGCGCTGCAGACAGTCAAAAGGGTTGCTCCCTTTCATTAAAAGTTAATCCCTGGCTGCAAGCTATTAGAAAGCAACTAACCGCGCTCTACTCACCCTACCCAGGTCTACCGGTGAGTCTCGCCGCTGCTCCCGGCCTGTGGCATTGGCCGCGACGCTGACGTTCCGTCGACAGCGCGGCAGCCGATCAGTGAGCTCAGCGGCTCTGAGCGGGGCGTTCTGTCTACAAGACCTTTTTAAGGAGCCAGCAAAAAAGTGAAGAGAAAGGAAAGCACAAATGCACCTTGTCTCACGAAGCACTGGAAAGGGCAGCCGGCAGTCGGACGTCAAAGTAGAAAAGCAGCAAGTGAGACGTCTGTTTCTGCCTACGGCCACACCACCCTGAACACACCCGATCTTGTCTGATCTTGGAATCTAAGCAGGGTTGGGCCTGGTTAGTACTTGGATGGGAGACCGCCTGGGAATACCAGGTGCTGTAGGCTTTTGCTTTTTCTTACTTCCACAAGCAGGGGTCACTCTCCTCTATGCCTTTTTTCCATTCCTTTTTTCACAAGCGCACAAATGCTCCTTTCTTCTTTTCATTTGCTTTCTCTCTTGCGCTATTTAATCCTTGCAAAATACCAGCATCCTTCTCATCACCGTGGGCCTCCAGCATTGTTGCTTATTTACTTTTAATACTAGGCTTCTTTTCACCAGGACCAGCGACTCCCGCATGACTGGAGGCAACCACCGCTGACCTGGAGGCCAGTTTACAGCACAACCCAAGCAAAACACCTTTGCAGGCCACACGACCCCCCCGAAGAGCAGCTCAAATTCACTCGCAACCATCTCACCCTCTTCCTTCATTCACTCCTGGGCGTTTCGCTCCACCCCAAGTTGCGGGTCCAGCTTGCTCTTTCTGTCACATCCCCGCGATGAACGGTTTAGCCTGCAGGAGACCCTGCGCCGAGCCATTTTTAAACACATCTGATGCGGCAGGTGTTTCATTGCTCAACAAACAACACCTATAGGGACGGCACAGCCTATGCATCGGTCCTTCGGAGACCGCCCCAGAACGGCCAGAGTTCTCGTCCCCACGCGAGCCTGAGGAAGGCTGGCCGGGCGATGGGCCAAGCAGCGTCTACTGGCCATACCACCTTGGATACGTCCGATCTCGGAAGCAAAGCAGAGATGGGTTTGGAAATACTTGGTTGGGACACCTCCTGAGAACACCAGGTATTGTAGACAATTTTGATGACGTTTTGCCATCTTGCCCAGCTCGGCTAGCATTGAGTGGCGCCTTGCTGGACACCGACCTTACGTAAAGTAGAGGCTGCAAGTCCCAAGCCTCCCAAGCCCCCCAAGACCTCTAAGATAAGGACGCAACCCCGCCGCCTCTACCAGGCCTCACACCGAGCTCCTTGCCACGGCTAGGAGTGCTTATTGACCCCGCAGCCAGCCGTATGCAAATGATGGCGTTAAAAGCATCTCGCGCTGTGAAGGGGCCAGGCTTTCAGCAGCTGCCCAGGGGATGGTTTTAGAGGGCGACCGCCTAACGAGGGCCAGCAGAAGTAACGTCTTCTTCTTCAAAGAATCTTGTGTAACTAACCCAATCAGACAGCTGCCCAGGAGCTAACCTCAGTGCTAGGAAGGAGCGGGAGGGAATTGAGGGGGTGGTTCCTGCTAAGGCCCTGAAATAATAATAAGACAGGCAGGAGAGTCTGACGCATGGTGGCGGAAAAGCTGCAGGTGCAAATAGGGAATGTGGTCTCGTGCGAGCAACTTGTGCATGCTCGCTGTGTGTGAGTGTGCGCTTCCTAGGTACGGCGCGCTGCAGACAGTCAAAAGGGTTGCTCCCTTTCATTAAAAGTTAATCCCCGGCTGCAGGCTATTAGAAAGCAACTAACCGCACTCTACTCACCCTACCCAGGTCTACCGGTGAGTCTCGCCGCTGCTCCCGGCCTGTGGCATTGGCCGCGACGCTGACGTTCCGTCGACAGCGCGGCAGCCGATCAGTGAGCTCAGCGGCTCTGAGCGGGGCGTTCTGTCTACAAGACCTTTTTAAGGAGCCAGCAAAAAAGTGAAGAGAAAGGAAAGCACAAAAGCACCTTGTCTTACTAAGCACTGGACAGGGCAGCCGGCAACCGGACGTCAAAGTGGAAAAGCAGCAAGTGAGAGGCCTGTCTCTGCCTACGGCCACACCACCCTGAACACGCCCGATCTCATCATGATCTTTGAAGCTAAGCAGGGTTGGGCCTGGTTAGTACTTGGATGGGAGACCACCTGGGAATACCAGGTGCTGTAGGCTTTTGCTTTTTCTTACTTCCACCAGCAGGGGTCACTCTCCTCTATGCCTTTTTTCCATTCCTTTTTTCACAAGCGCACACATGCTCCTTTCTTCTTTTCATTTGCTTTCTCTCTTGCGCAATTTAATCCTTGCAAAATACCAGCATCCTTCTCATCACCGTGGACCTCCAGCATTGTTGCTTATTTACTTTTAATACTAGGCTTCTTTTCACCAGGACCAGCGACTCCCGCATGACTGGAGGCAACCACCGGTAACCTGGAGGCCAGTTTACAGCACAACCCAAGCAAAACACCTTTGCAGGCCACACGACCCCCCCGAAGAGCAGCTCAAATTCACTCGCAACCATCTCACCCTCTTCCTTCATTCACTCCTGGGCGTTTCGCTCCACCCCAAGTTGCGGGTCCAGCTTGCTCTTTCTGTCACATCCCCGCGATGAACGGTTTAGCCTGCAGGAGACCCTGCGCCGAGCCATTTTTAAACACATCTGATGCGGCAGGTGTTTCATTGCTCAACAAACAACACCTATAGGGACGGCACAGCCTATGCATCGGTCCTTCGGAGACCGCCCCAGAACGGCCAGAGTTCTCGTCCCCACGCGAGACTGAGGAAGGCTGGCCGGGCGATGGGCCAAGCAGCGTCTACTGGCCATACCACCTTGGATACGTCCGATCTCGGAAGCAAAGCAGAGATGGGTTCGGAAATACTTGGTTGGGACACCTCCTGAGAACACCAGGTATTTTAGACAATTTTGATGACGTTTTGCCATCTTGCCCAGCTCGGCTAGCATTGAGTGGCGCCTTGCTGGACACCGACCTTACGTAAAGTAGAGGCTGGAAGTCCCAAGCCTCCCAAGCCCCCCAAGACCTCTAAGATAAGGACGCAACCCCGCCGCCTCTACCAGGCCTCACACCGAGCTCCTTGCCACGGCTAGGAGTGCTTATTGACCCCGCAGCCGGCCGTATGCAAATGATGGCGTTAAAAGCATCTCGCGCTGTGAAGGGGCCAGGCTTTCAGCAGCTGCCCAGGGGATGGTTTTAGAGGGCGACCGCCTAACGAGGGCCAGCAGAAGTAACGTCTTCTTCTTCAAAGAAGCTTGTGTAACTAACCCAATCAGACAGCTGCCCAGGAGCTAACCTCAGTGCTAGGAAGGAGCGGGAGGGAATTGAGGGGGTGGTTCCTGCTAAGGCCCTGAAATAATAATAAGACAGGCAGGAGAGTCTGACGCATGGTGGCGGAAAAGCTGCAGGTGCAAATAGGGAATGTGGTCTCGTGCGAGCAACTTGTGCATGCTCGCTGTGTGTGAGTGTGCGCTTCCTAGGTACGGCGCGCTGCAGACAGTCAAAAGGGTTGCTCCCTTTCATTAAAAGTTAATCCCCGGCTGCAGGCTATTAGAAAGCAACTAACCGCGCTCTACTCACCCTACCCAGGTCTACCGGTGAGTCTCGCCGCTGCTCCC
Organism: Phyllobates terribilis; assembly: GCF_046119375.1. Classification (NCBI taxonomy): domain Eukaryota; kingdom Metazoa; phylum Chordata; class Amphibia; order Anura; family Dendrobatidae; genus Phyllobates; species Phyllobates terribilis. The sequence continues at coordinate 692,381,746 of NW_027362764.1, forward strand.
GGCCTGTGGCATTGGCCGCGACGCTGACGTTCCGTCGACAGCGCGGCAGCCGATCAGTGAGCTCAGCGGCTCTGAGCGGGGCGTTCTGTCTACAAGACCTTTTTAAGGAGCCAGCAAAAAAGTGAAGAGAAAGGAAAGCACAAAAGCACCTTGTCTTACTAAGCACTGGAAAGGGCAGCCGGCAACCGGACGTCAAAGTGGAAAAGCAGCAAGTGAGAGGCCTGTCTCTGCCTACGGCCACACCACCCTGAACATGCCCGATCTTGTCTGATCTTGGAAGCTAAGCAGGGTCAGGCCTGGTTAGTACTTGGATGGGAGGCCGCCTGGGAATACCAGGTGCTGTAGGCTTTTGCTTTTTCTTACTTCCACCAGCAGGGGTCACTCTCCTCTATGCCTTTTTTCCATTCCTTTTTTCACAAGCGCACACATGCTCCTTTCTTCTTTTCATTTGCTTTCTCTCTTGCGCTATTTAATCCTTGCAAAATACCAGCATCCTTCTCATCACCGTGGGCCTCCAGCATTGTTGCTTATTTACTTTTAATACTAGGCTTCTTTTCACCAGGACCAGCGACTCCCGCATGACTGGAGGCAACCACCGCTGACCTGGAGGCAACCACCGGTAACCTGGAGGCCAGTTTACAGCACAACCCAAGCAAAACACCTTTGCAGGCCACACGACCCCCCCGAAGAGCAGCTCAAATTCACTCGCAACCATCTCACCCTCTTCCTTCATTCACTCCTGGGCGTTTCGCTCCACCCCAAGTTGCGGGTCCAGCTTGCTCTTTCTGTCACATCCCCGCGATGAACGGTTTAGCCTGCAGGAGACCCTGCGCCGAGCCATTTTTAAACACATCTGATGCGGCAGGTGTTTCATTGCTCAACAAACAACACCTATAGGGACGGCACAGCCTATGCATCGGTCCTTCGGAGACCGCCCCAGAACGGCCAGAGTTCTCGTCCCCACGCGAGCCTGAGGAAGGCTGGCCGGGCGATGGGCCAAGCAGCGTCTACTGGCCATACCACCTTGGATACGTCCGATCTCGGAAGCAAAGCAGAGATGGGTTCGGAAATACTTGGTTGGGACACCTCCTGAGAACACCAGGTATTGTAGACAATTTTGATGACGTTTTGCCATCTTGCCCAGCTCGGCTAGCATTAAGTGGCGCCTTGCTGGACACCGACCTTACGTAAAGTAGAGGCTGGAAGTCCCAAGCCTCCCAAGCCCCACAAGACCTCTAAGATAAGGACGCAACCCCGCCGCCTCTACCAGGCCTCACACCGAGCTCCTTGCCACGGCTAGGAGTGCTAATTGACCCCGCAGCCGGCCGTATGCAAATGATGGCGTTAAAAGCATCTCGCGCTGTGAAGGGGCCAGGCTTTCAGCAGCTGCCCAGGGGATGGTTTTAGAGGGCGACCGCCTAACGAGGGCCAGCAGAAGTAACGTCTTCTTCTTCAAAGAAGCTTGTGTAACTAACCCAATCAGACAGCTGCCCAGGAGCTAACCTCAGTGCTAGGAAGGAGCGGGAGGGAATTGAGGGGGTGATTCCTGCTAAGGCCCTGAAATAATAATAAGACAGGCAGGAGAGTCTGACGCATGGTGGCGGAAAAGCTGCAGGTGCAAATAGGGAATGTGGTCTCGTGCGAGCAACTTGTGCATGCTCGCTGTGTGTGAGTGTGCGCTTCCTAGGTACGGCGCGCTGCAGACAGTCAAAAGAGTTGCTCCCTTTCATTAAAAGTTAATTCCCGGCTGCAGGCTATTAGAAAGCAACTCACCGCGCTCTACTCACCCTACCCAGGTCTACCGGTGAGTCTCGCCGCTGCTCCCGGCCTGTGGCATTGGCCGCGACGCTGACGTTCCGTCGACAGCGCGGCAGCCGATCAGTGAGCTCAGCGGCTCTGAGCGGGGCGTTCTGTCTACAAGACCTTTTTAAGGAGCCAGCAAAAAAGTGAAGAGAAAAGAAAGCACAAAAGCACCTTGTCTTACTAAGCACTGGAAAGGGCAGCCGGCAACCGGACGTCAAAGTGGAAAAGCAGCAAGTGAGAGGCCTGTCTCTGCCTTCGGCCACACCACCCTGAACACGCCCGATCTCATCTGATCTTGGAAGCTAAGCAGGGTTGGCCCTGGTTAGTACTTGGATGGGAGACCGCCTGGGAATACCAGGTGCTGTAGGCTTTTGCCTTTTCTTACTTCCACCAGCAGGGGTCACTCTCCTCTATGCCTTTTTTCCATTCCTTTTTTCACAAGCGCACACATGCTCCTTTCTTCTTTTCATTTGCTTTCTCTCTTGCGCTATTTAATCCTTGCAAAATACCAGCATTCTTCTCATCACCGTGGGCCTCCAGCATTGTTGCTTATTTACTTTTAATACTAGGCTTCTTTTCACCAGGACCAGCGACTCCCGCATGACTGGAGGCAACCACCGCTGACCTGGAGGCAACCACCGGTAACCTGGAGGCCAGTTTACAGCACAACCCAAGCAAAACACCTTTGCAGGCCACACGACCCCCCCGAAGAGCAGCTCAAATTCACTCGCAACCATCTCACCCTCTTCCTTCATTCACTCCTGGGCGTTTCGCTCCACCCCAAGTTGCGGGTCCAGCTTGCTCTTTCTGTCACATCCCCGCGATGAACGGTTTAGCCTGCAGGAGACCCTGCGCCGAGCCATTTTTAAACACATCTGATGCGGCAGGTGTTTCATTGCTCAACAAACAACACCTATAGGGACGGCACAGCCTATGCATCGGTCCTTCGGAGACCGCCCCAGAACGGCCAGAGTTCTCGTCCCCACGCGAGCCTGAGGAAGGCTGGCCGGGCGATGGGCCAAGCAGCGTCTACTGGCCATACCACCTTGGATACGTCCGATCTCGGAAGCAAAGCAGAGATGGGTTCGGAAATACTTGGTTGGGACACCTCCTGAGAACACCAGGTATTGTAGACAATTTTGATGACGTTTTGCCATCGTGCCCAGCTCGGCTAGCATTGAGTGGCGCCTTGCTGGACACCGACCTTACGTAAAGTAGAGGCTGGAAGTCCCAAGCATCCCAAGCCCCCCAAGACCTCTAAGATAAGGACGCAACCCCGCCGCCTCTACCAGGCCTCACACCGAGCTCCTTGCCACGGCTAGGAGTGCTTATTGACCCCGCAGCCGGCCGTATGCAAATGATGGCGTTAAAAGCATCTCGCGCTGTGAAGGGGCCAGGCTTTCAGCAGCTGCCCAGGGGATGGTTTTAGAGGGCGACCGCCTAACGAGGGCCAGCAGAAGTAACGTCTTCTTCTTCAAAGAAGCTTGTGTAACTAACCCAATCAGACAGCTGCCCAGGAGCTAACCTCAGTGCTAGGAAGGAGCGGGAGGGAATTGAGGGGGTGATTCCTGCTAAGGCCCTGAAATAATAATAAGACAGGCAGGAGAGTCTGACGCATGGTGGCGGAAAAGCTGCAGGTGCAAATAGGGAATGTGGTCTCGTGCGAGCAACTTGTGCATGCTCGCTGTGTGTGAGTGTGCGCTTCCTAGGTACGGCGCGCTGCAGACAGTCAAAAGGGTTGCTCCCTTTCATTAAAAGTTAATCCCCGGCTGCAGGCTATTAGAAAGCAACTAACCGCGCTCTACTCACCCTACCCAGGTCTACCGGTGAGTCTCGCCGCTGCTCCCGGCCTGTGGCATTGGCCGCGACGCTGACGTTCCGTCGACAGCGCGGCAGCCGATCAGTGAGTTCAGCGGCTCTGAGCGGGGCGTTCTGTCTACAAGACCTTTTTAAGGAGCCAGCAAAAAAGTGAAGAGAAAGGAAAGCACAAAAGCACCTTGTCTTACTAAGCACTGGAAAGGGCGGCCGGCAACCGGACGTCAAAGTGGAAAAGCAGCAAGTGAGAGGCCTGTCTCTGCCTACGGCCACACCACCCTGAACACACCCGATCTTGTCTGATCTCGGAAGCTAAGCAGGGTTGGGCCTGGTTAGTACTTGGATGGGAGACCACATGGGAATACCAGGTGCTGTAGGCTTTTGCTTTTTCTTACTTCCACCAGCAGGGGTCACTCTCCTCTATGCCTTTTTTCCATTCCTTTTTTCACAAGCGCACACATGCTCCTTTCTTCTTTTCATTTGCTTTCTCTCTTGCGCTATTTAATCCTTGCAAAATACCAGCATCCTTCTCATCACCGTGGGCCTCCAGCATTGTTGCTTATTTACTTTTAATACTAGGCTTCTTTTCACCAGGACCAGCGACTCCCGCATGACTGGAGGCAACCACTGGTAACCTGGAGGCCAGTTTACAGCACACCCCAAGCAAAACACCTTTGCAGGCCACACGACCCCCCCGAAGAGCAGCTCAAATTCACTCGCAACCATCTCACCCTCTTCCTTCATTCACTCCTGGGCGTTTCGCTCCACCCCAAGTTGCGGGTCCAGCTTGCTCTTTCTGTCACATCCCCGCGATGAACGGTTTAGCCTGCAGGAGACCCTGCGCCGAGCCATTTTTAAACACATCTGATGCGGCAGGTGTTTCATTGCTCAACAAACAACACCTATAGGGACGGCACAGCCTATGCATCGGTCCTTCGGAGACCGCCCCAGAACGGCCAGAGTTCTCGTCCCCACGCGAGCCTGAGGAAGGCTGGCCGGGCGATGGGCCAAGCAGCGTCTACTGGCCATACCACCTTGGATACGTCCGATCTCGGAAGCAAAGCAGAGATGGGTTCGGAAATACTTGGTTGGGACACCTCCTGAGAACACCAGGTATTGTAGACAATTTTGATGACGTTTTGCCATCTTGCCCAGCTCGGCTAGCATTGAGTGGCGCCTTGCTGGACACCGACCTTACGTAAAGTAGAGGCTGGAAGTCCCAAGCCTCCCAAGCCCCCCAAGACCTCTAAGATAAGGACGCAACCCCGCCGCCTCTACCAGGCCTCACACCGAGCTCCTTGCCACGGCTAGGAGTGCTTATTGACCCCGCAGCCGGCCGTATGCAAATGATGGCGTTAAAAGCATCTCGCGCTGTGAAGGGGCCAGGCTTTCAGCAGCTGCCCAGGGGATGGTTTTAGAGGGCGACCGCCTAACGAGGGCCAGCAGAAGTAACGTCTTCTTCTTCAAAGAATCTTGTGTAACTAACCCAATCAGACAGCTGCCCAGGAGCTAACCTCAGTGCTAGGAAGGAGCGGGAGGGAATTGAGGGGGTGGTTCCTGCTAAGGCCCTGAAATAATAATAAGACAGGCAGGAGAGTCTGACGCATGGTGGCGGAAAAGCTGCAGGTGCAAATAGGGAATGTGGTCTCGTGCGGGCAACTTGTGCATGCTCGCTGTGTGTGAGTGTGCGCTTCCTAGGTACGGCGCGCTGCAGACAGTCAAAAGGGTTGCTCCCTTTCATTAAAAGTTAATCCCCGGCTGCAGGCTATTAGAAAGCAACTAACCGTGCTCTACTCACCCTACCCAGGTCTACCGGTGAGTCTCGCCGCTGCTCCCGGCCTGTGGCATTGGCCGCGACGCTGACGTTCCGTCGACAGCGCGGCAGCCGATCAGTGAGCTCAGCGGCTCTGAGCGGGGCGTTCTGTCTACAAGACCTTTTTAAGGAGCCAGCAAAAAAGTGAAGAGAAAGGAAAGCACAAAAGCACCTTGTCTTACTAAGCACTGGAAAGGGCAGCCGGCAACCGGACGTCAAAGTGGAAAAGCAGCAAGTGAGAGGCCTGTCTCTGCCTACGGCCACACCACCCTGAACACGTCTGATCTCGGTAACTAAGCAGGGTCAGGCCTGGTTAGTACTTGGATGGGAGACCGCCTGGGAATACCAGGTGCTGTAGGCTTTTGCCTTTTCTTACTTCCACCAGCAGGGGTCACTCTCCTCTATGCCTTTTTTCCATTCCTTTTTTCACAAGCGCACACATGCTCCTTTCTTCTTTTCATTTGCTTTCTCTCTTGCGCTATTTAATCCTTGCAAAATACCAGCATCCTTCTCATCACCGTGGGCCTCCAGCATTGTTGCTTATTTACTTTTAATACTAGGCTTCTTTTCACCAGGACCAGCGACTCCCGCATGACTGGAGGCAACCACCGCTGACCTGGAGGCAACCACCGGTAACCTGGAGGCCAGTTTACAGCACAACCCAAGCAAAACACCTTTGCAGGCCACACGACCCCCCCGAAGAGCAGCTCAAATTCACTCGCAACCATCTCACCCTCTTCCTTCATTCACTCCTAGGCGTTTCGCTCCACCCCAAGTTGCGGGTCCAGCTTGCTCTTTCTGTCACATCCCCGCGATGAACGGTTTAGCCTGCAGGAGACCCTGCGCCGAGCCATTTTTAAACATATCTGATGCGGCAGGTGTTTCATTGCTCAACAAACAACACCTATAGGGACGGCACAGCCTATGCATCGGTCCTTCGGAGACCGCCCTAGAACGGCCAGAGTTCTCGTCCCCACGCGAGCCTGAGGAAGGCTGGCCGGGCGATGGGCCAAGCAGCTTCTACTGGCCATACCACCTTGGATACGTCCGATCTCGGAAGCAAAGCAGAGATGGGTTCGGAAATACTTGGTTGGGACACCTCCTGAGAACACCAGGTATTGTAGACAATTTTGATGACGTTTTGCCATCTTGCCCAGCTCGGCTAGCATTGAGTGGCGCCTTGCTGGACACCGACCTTACGTAAAGTAGAGGCTGGAAGTCCCAAGCCTCCCAAGCCCCCCAAGACCTCTAAGATAAGGACGCAACCCCGCCGCCTCTACCAGGCCTCACACCGAGCTCCTTGCCACGGCTAGGAGTGCTTATTGACCCCGCAGCCGGCCGTATGCAAATGATGGCGTTAAAAGCATCTCGCGCTGTGAAGGGGCCAGGCTTTCAGCAGCTGCTCAGGGGATGGTTTTAGAGGGCGACCGCCTAACGAGGGCCAGCAGAAGTAACGTCTTCTTCTTCAAAGAAGCTTGTGTAACTAACCCAATCAGACAGCTGCCCAGGAGCTAACCTCAGTGCTAGGAAGGAGCGGGAGGGAATTGAGGGGGTGGTTCCTGCTAAGGCCCTGAAATAATAATAAGAGAGGCAGGAGAGTCTGACGCATGGTGGCGGAAAAGCTGCAGGTGCAAATAGGGAATGTGGTCTCGTGCGAGCAACTTGTGCATGCTCGCTGTGTGTGAGTGTGCGCTTCCTAGGTACGGCGCGCTGCAGACAGTCAAAAGGGTTGCTCCCTTTCATTAAAAGTTAATCCCCGGCTGCAGGCTATTAGAAAGCAACTAACCGCGCTCTACTCACCCTACCCAGGTCTACCGGTGAGTCTCGCCGCTGCTCCCGGCCTGTGGCATTGGCCGCGACGCTGACGTTCCGTCGACAGCGCGGCAGCCGATCAGTGAGCTCAGCGGCTGTGAGCGGGGCGTTCTATCTACAAGACCTTTTTAAGGAGCCAGCAAAAAAGTGAAGAGAAAGGAAAGCACAAAAGCACCTTGTCTTACTAAGCACTGGAAAGGGCAGCCGGCAACCGGATGTCAAAGTGGAAAAGCAGCAAGTGAGAGGCTTGTCTCTGCCTACGGCCACATCACCCTGAACACGCCCGATCTCGTCTGATCTCGGAAACTAAGCAGGGTCGGGCCTGGTTAGTACTTGGATGGGAGACCACCTGGGAATACCAGGTGCTGTAGGCTTTTGCTTTTTCTTACTTCCACCAGCAGGGGTCACTCTCCTCTATGCCTTTTTTCCATTCCTTTTTTCACAAGCGCACACATGCTCCTTTCTTCTTTTCATTTGCTTTCTCTCTTGCGCTATTTAATCCTTGCAAAATACCAGCATCCTTCTCATCACCGTGGGCCTCCAGCATTGTTGCTTATTTACTTTTAATACTAGGCTTCTTTTCACCAGGACCAGCGACTCCCGCATGACTGGAGGCAACCACCGCTGACCTGGAGGCAACCACCGGTAACCTGGAGGCCAGTTTACAGCACAACCCAAGCAAAACACCTTTGCAGGCCACACAACCCCCCCGAAGAGCAGCTCAAATTCACTCGCAACCATCTCACCCTCTTCCTTCATTCACTCATGGGCGTTTCGCTCCACCCCAAGTTGCGGGTCCAGCTTGCTCTTTCTGTCACATCCCCGCGATGAACGGTTTAGCCTGCAGGAGACCCTGCGCCGAGCCATTTTTAAACACATCTGATGCGGCAGGTGTTTCATTGCTCAACAAACAACACCTATAGGGACGGCACAGCCTATGCGTCGGTCCTTCGGAGACCGCCCCAGAACGGCCAGAGTTCTCGTCCCCACGCGAGCCTGAGGAAGGCTGGCCGGGCGATGGGCCAAGCAGCGTCTACTGGCCATACCACCTTGGATACGTCCGATCTCGGAAGCAAAGCAGAGATGGGTTCGGAAATACTTGGTTGGGACACCTCCTGAGAACACCAGGTATTGTAGACAATTTTGATGACGTTTTGCCATCTTGCCCAGCTCGGCTAACATTGAGTGGCGCCTTGCTGGACACCGACCTTACGTAAAGTAGAGGCTGGAAGTCCCAAGCCTCCCAAGCCCCCCAAGACCTCTAAGATAAGGACGCAACCCCGCCGCCTCTACCAGGCCTCACACCGAGCTCCTTGCCACAGCTAGGAGTGCTTATTGACCCCGCAGCCGGCCGTATGCAAATGATGGCGTTAAAAGCATCTCGCGCTGTGAAGGGGCCAGGCTTTCAGCAGCTGCCCAGGGGATGGTTTTAGAGGGCGACCGCCTAACGAGGGCCAGCAGAAGTAACGTCTTCTTCTTCAAAGAAGCTTGTGTAACTAACCCAATCAGACAGCTGCCCAGGAGCTAACCTCAGTGCTAGGAAGGAGCGGGAGGGAATTGAGGGGGTGGTTCCTGCTAAGGCACTGAAATAATAATAAGAGAGGCAGGAGAGTCTGACGCATGGTGGCGGAAAAGCTGCAGGTGCAAATAGGGAATGTGGTCTCGTGCGAGCAACTTGTGCATGCTCGCTGTGTGTGAGTGTGCGCTTCCTAGGTACGGCGCGCTGCAGACAGTCAAAAGGGTTGCTCCCTTTCATTAAAAGTTAATCCCTGGCTGCAGGCTATTAGAAAGCAACTAACCGCGCTCTACTCACCCTACCCAGGTCTACCGGTGAGTCTCGCCGCTGCTCCCGGCCTGTGGCATTGGCCGCGACGCTGACGTTCCGTCGACAGCGCGGCAGCCGATCAGTGAGCTCAGCGGCTCTGAGCGGGGCGTTCTGTCTACAAGACCTTTTTAAGGAGCCAGCAAAAAAGTGAAGAGAAAGGAAAGCACAAAAGCACCTTGTCTTACTAAGCACTGGAAAGGGCAGCCGGCAACCGGACGTCAAAGTGGAAAAGCAGCAAGTGAGAGGCCTGTCTCTGCCTACGGCCACACCACCCTGAACACGCCTGATCTCGTCTGATCTTGGAAGCTAAGCAGGGTCACGCCTGGTTAGTACTTGGATGGGAGACTACCTGGGAATACCAGGTGCTGCAGGCTTTTGCTTTTTCTTACTTCCACCAGCAGGGGTCACTCTCCTCTATGCCTTTTTTCCATTCCTTTTTTCACAAGCGCACACATGCTCCTTTCTTCTTTTCATTTGCTTTCTCTCTTGCGCTATTTAATCCTTGCAAAATACCAGCATCCTTCTCATCACCGTGGGCCTCCAGCATTGTTGCTTATTTACTTTTAATACTAGGCTTCTTTTCACCAGGACCAGCGACTCCCGCATGACTGGAGGCAACCACCGCTGACCTGGAGGCAACCACCGGTAACCTGGAGGCCAGTTTACAGCACAACCCAAGCAAAACACCTTTGCAGGCCACACGACCCCCCCGAAGAGCAGCTCAAATTCACTCGCAACCATCTCACCCTCTTCCTTCATTCACTCCTGGGCGTTTCGCTCCACCCCAAGTTGCGGGTCCAGCTTGCTCTTTCTGTCACATCCCCGCGATGAACGGTTTAGCCTGCAGGAGACCCTGCGCCGAGCCATTTTTAAACACATCTGATGCGGCAGGTGTTTCATTGCTCAACAAACAACACCTATAGGGACGGCACAGCCTATGCATCGGTCCTTCGGAGACCGCCCCAGAACGGCCAGAGTTCTCGTCCCCACGCGAGCCTGAGGAAGGCTGGCCGGGCGATGGGCCAAGCAGCGTCTACTGGCCATACCACCTTGGATACGTCCGATCTCGGAAGCAAAGCAGAGATGGGTTCGGAAATACTTGGTTGGGACACCTCCTGAGAACACCAGGTATTGTAGACAATTTTGATGACGTTTTGCCATCTTGCCCAGCTCGGCTAGCATTGAGTGGCGCCTTGCTGGACACCGACCTTACGTAAAGTAGAGGCTGGAAGTCCCAAGCCTCCCAAGCCCGCCAAGACCTCTAAGATAAGGACGCAACCCCGCCGCCTCTACCAGGCCTCACACCGAGCTCCTTGCCACGGCTAGGAGTGCTTATTGACCCCGTAGCCGGCCGTATGCAAATGATGGCGTTAAAAGCATCTCGCGCTGTGAAGGGGCCAGGCTTTCAGCAGCTGCCCAGGGGATGGTTTTAGAGGGCGACCGCCTAACGAGGGCCAGCAGAAGTAACGTCTTCTTCTTCAAAGAAGCTTGTGTAACTAACCCAATCAGACAGCTGCCCAGGAGCTAACCTCAGTGCTAGGAAGGAGCGGGAGGGAATTGAGGGGGTGGTTCCTGCTAAGGTCCTGAAATAATAATAAGACAGGCAGGAGAGTCTGACGCATGGTGGCGGAAAAGCTGCAGGTGCAAATAGGGAATGTGGTCTCGTGCGAGCAACTTGTGCATGCTCGCTGTGTGTGAGTGTGCGCTTCCTAGGTACGGCGCGCTGCAGACAGTCAAAAGGGTTGCTCCCTTTCATTAAAAGTTATTCCCCGGATGCAGGCTATTAGAAAGCAACTAACCGCGCTCTACTCACCCTACCCAGGTCTACCGGTGAGTCTCGCCGCTGCTCCCGGCCTGTGGCATTGGCCGCGACGCTGACGTTCCGTCGACAGCGCGGCAGCCGATCAGTGAGCTCAGTGGCTCTGAGCGGGGCGTTCTGTCTACAAGACCTTTTTAAGGAGCCAGCAAAAAAGTGAAGAGAAAGGAAAGCACAAAAGCACCTTGTCTCACTAAGCACTGGAAAGGGCAGCCGGCAGCCGGACGTCAAAGTAGAAAAGCAGCAAGTGAGAGGCTTCTCTCTGCCTACGGCCACACCACCCTGAACACACCCGATCTCGTCTGATCTCAGAATCTAAGCAGGGTTGGGCCTGCTTAGTACTTGGATGGGAGACCGCCTGGGAATACCAGGTGCTGTAGGCTTTTGCTTTTTCTTACTTCCACAAGCCGGGGTCACTCTCCTCTATGCCTTTTTTCCATTCCTTTTTTCACAAGCGCACACATGCTCCTTTCTTCTTTTCATTTGCTTTCTCTCTTGCGCTATTTAATCCTTGCAAAATACCAGCATCCTTCTCATCACCGTGGGCCTCCAGCATTGTTGCTTATTTACTTTTAATACTAGGCTTCTTTTCACCAGGACCAGCGACTCCCGCATGACTGGAGGCAACCACCGCTGACCTGGACGCAACCACCGGTAACCTGGAGGCCAGTTTACAGCACAACCCAAGCAAAACACCTTTGCAGGCCACACGACCCCCCCGAAGAGCAGCTCAAATTCACTCGCAACCATCTCACCCTCTTCCTTCATTCACTCCTGGGCGTTTCGCTCCACCCCAAGTTGCGGGTCCAGCTTGCTCTTTCTGTCACATCCCCGCGATGAACGGTTTAGCCTGCAGGAGACCCTGCGCTGAGCCATTTTTAAACACATCTGATGCGGCAGGTGTTTCATTGCTCAACAAACAACACCTATAGGGACGGCACAGCCTATGCATCGGTCCTTCGGAGACCGCCGGAGAACGGCCAGAGTTCTCGTCCCCACGCGAGCCTGAGGAAGGCTGGCCGGGCGATGGGCCAAGCAGCGTCTACTGGCCATACCACCTTGGATACGTCCGATCTCGGAAGCAAAGCAGAGATGGGTTCGGAAATACTTGGTTGGGACACCTCCTGAGAACACCAGGTATTGTAGACAATTTTGATGACGTTTTGCCATCTTGCCCAGCTCGGCTAGCATTGAGTGGCGCCTTGCTGGACACCGACCTTACGTAAAGTAGAGGCTGGAAGTCCCAAGCCTCCCAAGCCCCCCAAGACCTCTAAGATAAGGACGCAACCCCGCCGCCTCTACCAGGCCTCACACCGAGCTCCTTGCCACGGCTAGGAGTGCTTATTGACCCCGCAGCCGGCCGTATGCAAATGATGGCGTTAAAAGCATCTCGCGCTGTGAAGGGGCCAGGCTTTCAGCAGCTGCCCAGGGGATGGTTTTAGAGGGCGACCGCCTAACGAGGGCCAGCAGAAGTAACGTATTCTTCTTCAAAGAAGCTTGTGTAACTAACTCAATCAGACAGCTGCCCAGGAGCTAACCTCAGTGCTAGGAAGGAGCGGGAGGGAATTGAGGGGGTGGTTCCTGCTAAGGCCCTGAAATAATAATAAGACAGGCAGGAGAGTCTGACGCATGGTGGCGGAAAAGCTGCAGGTGCAAATAGGGAATGTGGTCTCGTGCGAGCAACTTGTGCATGCTCGCTGTGTGTGAGTGTGCGCTTCCTAGGTACGGCGCGCTGCAGACAGTCAAAAGGGTTGCTCCCTTTCATTAAAAGTTAATCCCCGGCTGCAGGCTATTAGAAAGCAACTAACCGCGCTCTACTCACCCTACCCAGGTCTACCGGTGAGTCTCGCCGCTGCTCCCGGCCTGTGGCATTGGCCGCGACGCTGACGTTCCGTCGACAGCGCGGCAGCCGATCAGTGAGCTCAGTGGCTCTGAGCGGGGCGTTCTGTCTACAAGACCTTTTTAAGGAGCCAGCAAAAAAGTGAAGAGAAAGGAAAGCACAAAAGCACCTTGTCTCACTAAGCACTGGAAAGGGCAGCCGGCAGCCGGACGTCAAAGTAGAAAAGCAGCAAGTGAGAGGCCTGTCTCTGCCTACGGCCACACCACCCTGAACACACCCGATCTCGTCTGATCTCAGAATCTAAGCAGGGTTGGGCCTGCTTAGTACTTGGATGGGAGACCGCCTGGGAATACCAGGTGCTGTAGGCTTTTGCTTTTTCTTACTTCCACAAGCCGGGGTCACTCTCCTCTATGCCTTTTTTCCATTCCTTTTTTCACAAGCGCACACATGCTCCTTTCTTCTTTTCATTTGCTTTCTCTCTTGCGCTATTTAATCCTTGCAAAATACCAGCATCCTTCTCATCACCGTGGGCCTCCAGCATTGTTGCTTATTTACTTTTAATACTAGGCTTCTTTTCACCAGGACCAGCGACTCCCGCATGACTGGAGGCAACCACCGGTAACCTGGAGGCAACCACCGGTAACCTGGAGGCCAGTTTACAGCACAACCCAAGCAAAACACCTTTGCAGGCCACACGACCCCCCCGAAGAGCAGCTCAAATTCACTCGCAACCATCTCACCCTCTTCCTTCATTCACTCCTGGGCGTTTCACTCCACCCCAAGTTGCGGGTCCAGCTTGCTCTTTCTGTCACATCCCCGCGATGAACGGTTTAGCCTGCAGGAGACCCTGCGCTGAGCCATTTTTAAACACATCTGATGCAGCAGGTATTTCATTGCTCAACAAACAACACCTATAGGGACGGCACAGCCTATGCATCGGTCCTTCGGAGACCGCCCCAGAACGGCCAGAGTTCTCGTCCCCACGCGAGCCTGAGGAAGGCTGGCCAGGCGATGGGCCAAGCAGCGTCTACTGGCCATACCACTTTGGATACGTCCGATCTCGGAAGCAAAGCAGAGATGGGTTCGGAAATACTTGGTTGGGACACCTCCTGAGAACACCAGGTATTGTAGACAATTTTGATGACGTTTTGCCATCTTGCGCAGCTCGGCTAGCATTGAGTGGCGCCTTGCTGGACACCGACCTTACGTAAAGTAGAGGCTGGAAGTCCCAAGCCTCCCAAGCCCCCCAAGACCTCTAAGATAAGGACGCAACCCCGCCGCCTCTACCAGGCCTCACACCGAGCTCCTTGCCACGGCTAGGAGTGCTTATTGACCCCGCAGCCGGCCGTATGCAAATGATGGCGTTAAAAGCATCTCGCGCTGTGAAGGGGCCAGGCTTTCAGCAGCTGCCCAGGGGATGGTTTTAGAGGGCGACCGCCTAACGAGGGCCAGCAGAAGTAACGTGTTCTTCTTCAAAGAAGCTTGTGTAACTAACCCAATCAGACAGCTGCCCAGGAGCTAACCTCAGTGCTAGGAAGGAGCGGGAGGGAATTGAGGGGGTGGTTTCTGCTAAGGCCCTGAAATAATAATAAGACAGGCAGGAGAGTCTGACGCATGGTGGCGGAAAAGCTGCAGGTGCAAATAGGGAATGTGGTCTCGTGCGAGCAACTTGTGCATGCTCGCTGTGTGTGAGTGTGCGCTTCCTAGGTACGGCGCGCTGCAGACAGTCAAAAGGGTTGCTCCCTTTCATTAAAAGTTAATCCCCGGCTGCAGGCTATTACAAAGCAACTAACCGCGCTCTACTCACCCTACCCAGGTCTACCGGTGAGTCTCGCCGCTGCTCCCGGCCTGTGGCATTGGCCGCGACGCTGACGTTCCGTCGACAGCGCGGCAGCCGATCAGTGAGCTCAGCGGCTGTGAGCGGGGCGTTCTGTCTACAAGACCTTTTTAAGGAGCCAGCAAAAAAGTGAAGAGAAAGGAAAGCACAAAAGCACCTTGTCTTACTAAGCACTGGAAAGGGCAGCCGGCAACCGGACGTCAAAGTGGAAAAGCAGCAAGTGAGAGGCCTGCCTCTGCCTACGGCCACACCACCCTGAACACGCCCTATCTCATCTGATCTCAGAAGCTAAGCAGGGTCAGGCCTGGTTAGTACTTGGATGGGAGACCGCCTGGGAATACCAGGTGCTGTAGGCTTTTGCTTTTTCTTACTTCCACAAGCCGGGGTCACTCTCCTCTATGCCTTTTTTCCATTCCTTTTTTCACAAGCGCACACATGCTCCTTTCTTCTTTTCATTTGCTTTCTCTCTTGCGCTATTTAATCCTTGCAAAATACCAGCATCCTTCTCATCACCGTGGGCCTCCAGCATTGTTGCTTATTTACTTTTAATACTAGGCTTCTTTTCACCAGGACCAGCGACTCCCGCATGACTGGAGGCAACCACCGCTGACCTGGAGGCAACCACCAGTAACCTGGAGGCCAGTTTACAGCACAACCCAAGCAAAACACCTTTGCAGGCCACACAACCCCCCCGAAGAGCAGCTCAAATTCACTCGCAACCATCTCACCCTCTTCCTTCATTCACTCCTGGGCGTTTCGCTCCACCCCAAGTTGCGGGTCCAGCTTGCTCTTTCTGTCACATCCCCGCGATGAACAGTTTAGCCTGCAGGAGACCCTGCGCCGAGCCATTTTGAAACACATCTGATGCGGCAGGTGTTTCATTGCTCAACAAACAACACCTATAGGGACGGCACAGCCTATGCATCGGTCCTTCGGAGACCGCCCCAGAACGGCCAGAGTTCTCGTCCCCACGCGAGCCTGAGGAAGGCTGGCCGGGCGATGGGCCAAGCAGCGTCTACTGGCCATACCACCTTGGATACGTCCGATCTCGGAAGCAAAGCAGAGATGGGTTCGGAAATACTTGGTTGGGACACCTCCTGAGAACACCAGGTATTGTAGACAATTTTGATGACGTTTTGCCATCTTGCCCAGCTCGGCTAGCATTGAGTGGCGCCTTGCTGGACACCGACCTTACGTAAAGTAGAGGCTGGAAGTCCCAAGCCTCCCAAGCCCGCCAAGACCTCTAAGATAAGGACGCAACCCCGCCGCCTCTACCAGGCCTCACACCGAGCTCCTTGCCACGGCTAGGAGTGCTTATTGACCCCGCAGCCGGCCGTATGCAAATGATGGCGTTAAAAGCATCTCGCGCTGTGAAGGGGCCAGGCTTTCAGCAGCTGCCCAGGGGATGGTTTTAGAGGGCGACCGCCTAACGAGGGCCAGCAGAAGTAACGTCTTCTTCTTCAAAGAAGCTTGTGTAACTAACCCAATCAGACAGCTGCCCAGGAGCTAACCTCAGTGCTAGGAAGGAGCGGGAGGGAATTGAGGGGGTGGTTCCTGCTAAGGCCCTGAAATAATAATAAGACAGGCAGGAGAGTCTGACGCATGGTGGCGGAAAAGCTGCAGGTGCAAATAGGGAATGTGGTCTCGTGCGAGCAACTTGTGCATGCTCGCTGTGTGTGAGTGTGCGCTTCCTAGGTACGGCGCGCTGCAGACAGTCAAAAGGGTTGCTCCCTTTCATTAAAAGTTAATCCCCGGCTGCAGGCTATTAGAAAGCAACTAACTGCGCTCTACTCACCCTACCCAGGTCTACCGGTGAGTCTCGCCGCTGCTCCCGGCCTGTGGCATTGGCCGCGACGCTGACGTTCCGTCGACAGCGCGGCAGCCGATCAGTGAGCTCAGTGGCTCTGAGCGGGGCGTTCTGTCTACAAGACCTTTTTAAGGAGCCAGCAAAAAAGTGAAGAGAAAGGAAAGCACAAAAGCACCTTGTCTCACTAAGCACTGGAAAGGGCAGCCGGCAGCCGGACGTCAAAGTAGAAAAGCAGCAAGTGAGAGGCCTGTCTCTGCCTACGGCCACACCACCCTGAACACACCCGATCTCGTCTGATCTCAGAATCTAAGCAGGGTTGGGCCTGCTTAGTACTTGGATGGGAGACCGCCTGGGAATACCAGGTGCTGTAGGCTTTTGCTTTTTCTTACTTCCACAAGCCGGGGTCACTCTCCTCTATGCCTTTTTTCCATTCCTTTTTTCACAAGCGCACACATGCTCCTTTCTTCTTTTCATTTGCTTTCTCTCTTGCGCTATTTAATCCTTGCAAAATACCAGCATCCTTCTCATCACCGTGGGCCTCCAGCATTGTTGCTTATTTACTTTTAATACTAGGCTTCTTTTCACCAGGACCAGCGACTCCCGCATGACTGGAGGCAACCACCGGTAACCTGGAGGCAACCACCGGTAACCTGGAGGCCAGTTTACAGCACAACCCAAGCAAAACACCTTTGCAGGCCACACGACCCCCCCGAAGAGCAGCTCAAATTCACTCGCAACCATCTCACCCTCTTCCTTCATTCACTCCTGGGCGTTTCACTCCACCCCAAGTTGCGGGTCCAGCTTGCTCTTTCTGTCACATCCCCGCGATGAACGGTTTAGCCTGCAGGAGACCCTGCGCTGAGCCATTTTTAAACACATCTGATGCAGCAGGTATTTCATTGCTCAACAAACAACACCTATAGGGACGGCACAGCCTATGCATCGGTCCTTCGGAGACCGCCCCAGAACGGCCAGAGTTCTCGTCCCCACGCGAGCCTGAGGAAGGCTGGCCAGGCGATGGGCCAAGCAGCGTCTACTGGCCATACCACTTTGGATACGTCCGATCTCGGAAGCAAAGCAGAGATGGGTTCGGAAATACTTGGTTGGGACACCTCCTGAGAACACCAGGTATTGTAGACAATTTTGATGACGTTTTGCCATCTTGCGCAGCTCGGCTAGCATTGAGTGGCGCCTTGCTGGACACCGACCTTACGTAAAGTAGAGGCTGGAAGTCCCAAGCCTCCCAAGCCCCCCAAGACCTCTAAGATAAGGACGCAACCCCGCCGCCTCTACCAGGCCTCACACCGAGCTCCTTGCCACGGCTAGGAGTGCTTATTGACCCCGCAGCCGGCCGTATGCAAATGATGGCGTTAAAAGCATCTCGCGCTGTGAAGGGGCCAGGCTTTCAGCAGCTGCCCAGGGGATGGTTTTAGAGGGCGACCGCCTAACGAGGGCCAGCAGAAGTAACGTGTTCTTCTTCAAAGAAGCTTGTGTAACTAACCCAATCAGACAGCTGCCCAGGAGCTAACCTCAGTGCTAGGAAGGAGCGGGAGGGAATTGAGGGGGTGGTTTCTGCTAAGGCCCTGAAATAATAATAAGACAGGCAGGAGAGTCTGACGCATGGTGGCGGAAAAGCTGCAGGTGCAAATAGGGAATGTGGTCTCGTGCGAGCAACTTGTGCATGCTCGCTGTGTGTGAGTGTGCGCTTCCTAGGTACGGCGCGCTGCAGACAGTCAAAAGGGTTGCTCCCTTTCATTAAAAGTTAATCCCCGGCTGCAGGCTATTAGAAAGCAACTAACCGCGCTCTACTCACCCTACCCAGGTCTACCGGTGAGTCTCGCCGCTGCTCCCGGCCTGTGGCATTGGCCGCGACGCTGACGTTCCGTCGACAGCGCGGCAGCCGATCAGTGAGCTCAGCGGCTGTGAGCGGGGCGTTCTGTCTACAAGACCTTTTTAAGGAGCCAGCAAAAAAGTGAAGAGAAAGGAAAGCACAAAAGCACCTTGTCTTACTAAGCACTGGAAAGGGCAGCCGGCAACCGGACGTCAAAGTGGAAAAGCAGCAAGTGAGAGGCCTGCCTCTGCCTACGGCCACACCACCCTGAACACGCCCTATCTCGTCTGATCTCAGAAGCTAAGCAGGGTCAGGCCTGGTTAGTACTTGGATGGGAGACCGCCTGGGAATACCAGGTGCTGTAGGCTTTTGCTTTTTCTTACTTCCACAAGCCGGGGTCACTCTCCTCTATGCCTTTTTTCCATTCCTTTTTTCACAAGCGCACACATGCTCCTTTCTTCTTTTCATTTGCTTTCTCTCTTGCGCTATTTAATCCTTGCAAAATACCAGCATCCTTCTCATCACCGTGGGCCTCCAGCATTGTTGCTTATTTACTTTTAATACTAGGCTTCTTTTCACCAGGACCAGCGACTCCCGCATGACTGGAGGCAACCACCGCTGACCTGGAGGCAACCACTGGTAACCTGGAGGCCAGTTTACAGCACAACCCAAGCAAAACACCTTTGCAGGCCACACGACCCCCCCGAAGAGCAGCTCAAATTCACTCGCAACCATCTCACCCTCTTCCTTCATTCACTCCTGGGCGTTTCGCTCCACCCCAAGTTGTTGGTCCAGCTTGCTCTTTCTGTCACATCCCCGCGATGAACGGTTTAGCCTGCAGGAGACCCTGCGCTGAGCCATTTTTAAACACATCTGATGCGGCAGGTGTTTCATTGCTCAACAAACAACACCTATAGGGACGGCACAGCCTATGCATCGGTCCTTCGGAGACCGCCCCAGAACGGCCAGAGTTCTCGTCCCCACGCGAGCCTGAGGAAGGCTGGCCGGGCGATGGGCCAAACAGCGTCTACTGGCCATACCACCTTGGATACGTCCGATCTCGGAAGCAAAGCAGAGATGGGTTCGGAAATACTTGGTTGGGACACCTCCTGAGAACACCAGGTATTGTAGACAATTTTGATGACGTTTTGCCATCTTGCCCAGCTCGGCTAGCATTGAGTGGCGCCTTGCTGGACACCGAACTTACGTAAAGTAGAGGCTGGAAGTCCCAAGCCCCCCAAGACCTCTAAGATAAGGACGCAACCCCGCCGCCTCTACCAGGCCTCACACCGAGCTCCTTGCCACGGCTAGGAGTGCTTATTGACCCCGCAGCCGGCCGTATGCAAATGATGGCGTTAAAAGCCTCTCGCGCTGTGAAGGGGCCAGGCTTTCAGCAGCTGCCCAGGGGATGGTTTTAGAGGGCGACCGCCTAACGAGGGCCAGCAGAAGTAACGTCTTCTTCTTCAAAGAAGCTTGTGTAACTAACCCAATCAGACAGCTGCCCAGGAGCTAACCTCAGTGCTAGGAAGGAGCGGGAGGGAATTGAGGGGGTGGTTACTGCTAAGGCCCTGAAATAATAATAAGACAGGCAGGAGAGTCTGACGCATGGTGGCGGAAAAGCTGCAGGTGCAAATAGGGAATGTGGTCTCGTGCGAGCAACTTGTGCATGCTCGCTGTGTGTGAGTGTGCGCTTCCTAGGTACGGCGCGCTGCAGACAGTCAAAAGGGTTGCTCCCTTTCATTAAAAGTTAATCCCTGGCTGCAGGCTATTAGAAAGCAACTAACCGCGCTCTACTCACCCTACCCAGGTCTACCGGTGAGTCTCGCCGCTGCTCCCGGCCTGTGGCATTGGCCGCGACGCTGACGTTCCGTCGACAGCGCGGCAGCCGATCAGTGAGCTCAGCGGCTCTGAGCGGGGCGTTCTGTCTACAAGACCTTTTTAAGGAGCCAGCAAAAAAGTGAAGAGAAAGGAAAGCACAAAAGCACCTTGTCTCACTAAGCACTGGAAAGGGCAGCCGGCAACCGGACGTCAAAGTAGAAAAGCAGCAAGTGAGAGGCCTGTCTTTGCCTACGGCTACACCACCCTGAACACACCCGATCTCGTCTCATCTTGGAATCTAAGCAGGGTTGGGCCTGGTTACTACTTGGATGGGAGACTGCCTGGGAATACCAGGTGCTGTAGGCTTTTGCTTTTTCTTACTTCCACAAGCAGGGGTCACTCTCCTCTATGCCTTTTTTCCATTCCTTTTTTCACAAGCGCACACATGCTCCTTTCTTCTTTTCATTTGCTTTCTCTCTTGCGCTTTTTAATCCTTGCAAAATACCAGCATCCTTCTCATCACCGTGGGCCTCCAGCATTGTTGCTTATTTACTTTTAATACTAGGCTTCTTTTCACCAGGACCAGCGACTCCCGCATGACTGGAGGCAACCACCGCTGACCTGGAGGCCAGTTTACAGCACAACCCAAGCAAAACACCTTTGCAGGCCACACGACCCCCCCGAAGAGCAGCTCAAATTCACTCGCAACCATCTCACCCTCTTCCTTCATTCACTCCTGGGCGTTTCGCTCCACCCCAAGTTGTTGGTCCAGCTTGCTCTTTCTGTCACATCCCCGCGATGAACGGTTTAGCCTGCAGGAGACCCTGCGCCGAGCCATTTTTAAACACATCTGATGCGGCAGGTGTTTCATTGCTCAACAAACAACACCTATAGGGACGGCACAGCCTATGCATCGGTCCTTCGGAGACCGCCCCAGAACGGCCAGAGTTCTCGTCCCCACGCAAGCCTGAGGAAGGCTGGCCGGTCGATGGGCCAAGCAGCGTCTACTGGCCATACCACCTTGGATACGTCCGATCTCGGAAGCAAAGCAGAGATGGGTTCGGAAATACTTGGTTGGGACACCTCCTGAGAACACCAGGTATTGTAGACAATTTTGATGACGTTTTGCCATCTTGCGCAGCTCGGCTAGCATGGAGTAGCGCCTTGCTGGACACCGACCTTACGTAAAGTAGAGGATGGAAGTCCCAAGCCTCCCAAGCCCCCCAAGACCTCTAAGATAAGGACGCAACCCCGCCGCCTCTACCAGGCATCACACCGAGCTCCTTGCCACGGCTAGGAGTGCTTATTGACCCCGCAGCCGGCCGTATGCAAATGATGGCGTTAAAAGCATCTCGCGCTGTGAAGGGGCCAGGCTTTCAGCAGCTGCCCAGGGGATGGTTTTAGAGGGCGACCGCCTAACGAGGGCCAGCAGAAGTAACGTCTTCTTCTTCAAAGAAGCTTGTGTAACTAACCCAATCAGACAGCTGCCCAGGAGCTAACCTCAGTGCTAGGAAGGAGCGGGAGGGAATTGAGGGGGTGGTTCCTGCTAAGGCCCTGAAATAATAATAAGACAGGCAGGAGAGTCTGACGCATGGTGGCGGAAAAGCTGCAGGTGCAAATAGGGAATGTGGTCTCGTGCGAGCAACTTGTGCATGCTCGCTGTGTGTGAGTGTGCGCTTCCTAGGTACGGCGCGCTGCAGACAGTCAAAAGGGTTGCTCCCTTTCATTAAAAGTTAATCCCTGGCTGCAGGCTATTAGAAAGCAACTAACCGCGCTCTACTCACCCTACCCAGGTCTACCGGTGAGTCTCGCCGCTGCTCCCGGCCTGTGGCATTGGCCGCGACGCTGACGTTCCGTCGACAGCGCGGCAGCCGATCAGTGAGCTCAGCGGCTCTGAGCGGGGCGTTCTGTCTACAAGACCTTTTTAAGGAGCCAGCAAAAAAGTGAAGAGAAAGGAAAGCACAAAAGCACCTTGTCTCACTAAGCACTGGAAAGGGCAGCCGGCAGTCGGACGTCAAAGTAGAAAAGCAGCAAGTGAGAGGCCTGTCTCTTCCTACGGCCACACCACCCTGAACACACCCGATCTCGTCTGATCTTGGAATCTAAGCAGGGTTGGGCCTGGTTAGTACTTGGATGGGAGACCGCCTGGGAATACCAGGTGCTGTAGGCTTTTGCTTTTTCTTACTTCCACAAGCAGGGGTCACTCTCCTCTATGCCTTTTTTCCATTCCTTTTTTCACAAGCGCACACATGCTCCTTTCTTCTTTTCATTTGCTTTCTCTCTTGCGCTATTTAATCCTTGCAAAATACCAGCATCCTTCTCATCACCGTGGGCCTCCAGCATTGTTGCTTATTTACTTTTAATACTAGGCTTCTTTTCACCAGGACCAGCGACTCCCGCATGACTGGAGGCAAGCACCGCTGACCTGGAGGCCAGTTTACAGCACAACCCAAGCAAAACACCTTTGCAGGCCACACGACCCCCCCGAAGAGCAGCTCAAATTCACTCGCAACCATCTCACCCTCTTCCTTCATTCACTCCTGGGCGTTTCGCTCCACCCCAAGTTGTTGGTCCAGCTTGCTCTTTCTGTCACATCCCCGCGATGAACGGTTTAGCCTGCAGGAGACCCTGCGCCGAGCCATTTTTAAACACATCTGATGCGGCAGGTGTTTCATTGCTCAACAAACAACACCTATAGGGACGGCACAGCCTATGCATCGGTCCTTCGGAGACCGCCCCAGAACGGCCAGAGTTCTCGTTCCCACGCAAGCCTGAGGAAGGCTGGCCGGTCGATGGGCCAAGCAGCGTCTACTGGCCATACCACCTTGGATACGTCCGATCTCGGAAGCAAAGCAGAGATGGGTTCGGAAATACTTGGTTGGGACACCTCCTGAGAACACCAGGTATTGTAGACAATTTTGATGACGTTTTGCCATCTTGCGCAGCTCGGCTAGCATGGAGTGGTGCCTTGCTGGACACCGACCTTACGTAAAGTAGAGGATGGAAGTCCCAAGCCTCCCAAGCCCCCCAAGACCTCTAAGATAAGGACGCAACCCCGCGGCCTCTACCAGGCCTCACACCGAGCTCCTTGCCACGGCTAGGAGTGCTTATTGACCCCGCAGCCGGCCGTATGCAAATGATGGCGTTAAAAGCATCTCGCGCTGTGAAGGGGCCAGGCTTTCAGCAGCTGCCCAGGGGATGGTTTTAGAGGGCGACCGCCTAACGAGGGCCAGCAGAAGTAACGTCTTCTTCTTCAAAGAAGCTTGTGTAACTAACCCAATCAGACAGCTGCCCAGGAGCTAACCTCAGTGCTAGGAAGGAGCGGGAGGGAATTGAGGGGGTGGTTCCTGCTAAGGCCCTGAAATAATAATAAGACAGGCAGGAGAGTCTGACGCATGGTGGCGGAAAAGCTGCAGGTGCAAATAGGGAATGTGGTCTCGTGCGAGCAACTTGTGCATGCTCGCTGTGTGTGAGTGTGCGCTTCCTAGGTACGGCGCGCTGCAGACAGTCAAAAGGGTTGCTCCCTTTCATTAAAAGTTAATCCCTGGCTGAAGGCTATTAGAAAGCAACTAACCCGCGCTCTACTCACCCTACCCAGGTCTAACGGTGAGTCTCGCCGCTGCTCCCGGCCTGTGGCATTGGCCGCGACGCTGACGTTCCGTCGACAGCGCGGCAGCCGATCAGTGAGCTCAGCGGCTCTGAGCGGGGCGTTCTGTCTACAAGACCTTTTTAAGGAGCCAGCAAAAAAGTGAAGAGAAAGGAAAGCACAAAAGCACCTTGTCTTACTAAGCACTGGAAAGGGCAGCCGGCAACCGGACGTCAAAGTAGAAAAGCAGCAAGTGAGAGGCTTGTCTCCGCCTATGGCCACACCACCCTGAACACGCCCGATCTCGTCTGATCTCGGAAGCTAAGCAGGGTCGGGCCTGGTTAGTACTTGGATGGCAGACCGCCTGGGAATACCAGGTGCTGTAGGCTTTTGCTTTTTCTTACTTCCACCAGCAGGGGACACTCTCCTCTATGCCTTTTTTCCATTCCTTTTTTCACAAGCGCACACATGCTCCTTTCTTCTTTTCATTTGCTTTCTCTCTTGCGGTATTTAATCCTTGCAAAATACCAGCATCCTTCTCATCACCGTGGACCTCCAGCATTGTTGCTTATTTACTTTTAATACTAGGCTTCTTTTCACCAGGACCAGCGACTCCCGCATGACTGGAGGCAACCACCGCTGACCTGGAGGCAACCACTGGTAACCTGGAGGCTAGTTTACAGCACAACCCAAGCAAAACACCTTTGCAGGCCACACGACCCCCCCCGAAGAGCAGCTCATATTCACTCGCAACCATCTCACCCTCTTCCTTCATTCACTCCTGGGCGTTTCGCTCCACCCCAAGTTGCGGGTCCAGCTTGCTCTTTCTGTCACATCCCCGCGATGAACGGTTTAGCCTGCAGGAGACCCTGCGCCGAGCCATTTTTAAACACATCTGATGCGGCAGGTGTTTCATTGCTCAACAAACAACACCTATAGGGACGGCACAGCCTATGCATCGGTCCTTCGGAGACCGCCCCAGAACGGCCAGAGTTCTCGTCCCCACGCGAGCCTGAGGAAGGCTGGCCGGGCGATGGGCCAAGCAGCGTCTACTGGCCATACCACCTTGGATACGTCCGATCTCGGAAGCAAAGCAGAGATGGGTTCGGAAATACTTCGTTGGGACACCTCCTGAGAACACCAGGTATTGTAGACAATTTTGATGACGTTTTGCCATCTTGCCCAGCTCGGCTAGCATGGAGTGGCGCCTTGCTGGACACCGACCTTACGTAAAGTAGAGGCTGGAAGTCCCAAGCCTCCCAAGCCCCCCAAGACCTCTAAGATAAGGACGCAACCCCGCCGCCTCTACCAGGCCTCACACCGAGCTCCTTGCCACGGCTAGGAGTGCTTATTGACCCCGCAGCCGGCCGTATGCAAATGATGGCGTTAAAAGCATCTCGCGCTGTGAAGGGGCCAGGCTTTCAGCAGCTGCCCAGGGGATGGTTTTAGAGGGCGACCGCCTAACGAGGGCCAGCAGAAGTAGCGTCTTCTTCTTCAAAGAAGCTTGTGTAACTAACCCAATCAGACAGCTGCCCAGGAGCTAACCTCAGTGCTAGGAAGGAGCGGGAGGGAATTGAGGGGGTGGTTCCTGCTAAGGCCCTGAAATAATAATAAGACAGGCAGGAGAGTCTGACGCATGGTGGCGGAAAAGCTGCAGGTGCAAATAGGGAATGTGGTCTCGTGCGAGCAACTTGTGCATGCTCGCTGTGTGTGAGTGTGCGCTTCCTAGGTACGGCGTGCTGCAGACAGTCAAAAGGGTTGCTCCCTTTCATTAAAAGTTAATCCCCGGCTGCAGGCTATTAGAAAGCAACTAACCAAGCTCTACTCACCCTACCCAGGTCTACCGGTGAGTCTCGCCGCTGCTCCCAGCCTGTGGCATTGGCCGCGACGCTGACGTTCCGTCGACAGCGCGGCAGCCGATCAGTGAGCTCAGCGGCTCTGAGCGGGGCGTTCTGTCTACAAGACCTTTTTAAGGAGCCAGCAAAAAAGTGAAGAGAAAAGAAAGCACAAAAGCACCTTGTCTTACTAAGCACTGGAAAGGGCAGCCGGCAACCGGACGTCAAAGTAGAAAAGCAGCAAGTGAGAGGCCTGTCTCTGCCTACGGCCACACCACCCTGAACACGCCCGATCTCGTCTGATCTTGGAAGCTAAGCAGGGTTGGGCCTGGTTAGTACTTGGATGGGAGACCGCCTGGGAATACCAGGTGCTGTAGGCTTTTGCTTTTTCTTACTTCCACCAGCAGGGGTCACTCTCCTCTATGCCTTTTTTCCATTCCTTTTTTCACAAGCGCACACATGCTCCTTTCTTCTTTTCATTTGCTTTCTCTCTTGCGCTATTTAATCCTTGCAAAATACCAGCATCCTTCTCATCACCGTGGGCCTCCAGCATTGTTGCTTATTTACTTTTAATACTAGGCTTCTTTTCACCAGGACCAGCGACTCTCGCATGACTGGAGGCAACCACCGCTGACCTGGAGGCAACCACTGGTAACCCGGAGGCCAGTTTACAGCACAACCCAAGCTAAACACCTTTGCAGGCCACACGACCCCCCCGAAGAGCAGCTCAAATTCACTCGCAACCATCTCACCCTCTTCCTTCATTCACTCCTGGGCGTTTCGCTCCACCCCAAGTTGTGGGTCCAGCTTGCTCTTTCTGTCACATCCCCGCGATGAACGGTTTAGCCTGCAGGAGACCCTGCGCCGAGCCATTTTTAAACACATCTGATGCGGCAGGTGTTTCATTGCTCAACAAACAACACCTATAGGGACGGCACAGCCTATGCATCGGTCCTTCGGAGACCGCCCCAGAACGGCCAGAGTTCTCGTCCCCACGCGAGCCTGAGGAAGGCTGGCCGGTCGATGGGCCAAGCAGCGTCTACTGGCCATACCACCTTGGATACGTCCGATCTCGGAAGCAAAGCAGAGATGGGTTCAGAAATACTTGGTTGGGACACCTCCTGAGAACACCAGGTATTGTAGACAATTTTGATGACGTTTTGCCATCTTGCGCAGCTCGGCTAGCATGGAGTGGCGCCTTGCTGGACACCGACCTTACGTAAAGTAGAGGATGGAAGTCCCAAGCCCCCCAAGACCTCTAAGATAAGGACGCAACCCCGCCGCCTCTACCAGGCCTCACACCGAGCTCCTTGCCACGGCTAGGAGTGCTTATTGACCCCGCAGCCGGCCGTATGCAAATGATGGCGTTAAAAGCATCTCGCGCTGTGAAGGGGCCAGGCTTTCAGCAGCTGCCCAGGGGATGGTTTTAGAGGGCGACCGCCTAACGAGGGCCAGCAGAAGTAACGTCTTCTTCTTCAAAGAAGCTTGTGTAACTAACCCAATCAGACAGCTGCCCAGGAGCTAATGACGCGCCCCCTGGGCCAGTGTTGTTTGGGGAATACCCGGAGCCGGATCAGATGGGGGTTGTAGTCTCCGAGTGGCGGTGACCCGGTCCGTGCCCAGGGTGTCAAGCTCAGTGTGTGGCAGTCCTTATGATGTTACTAGATGTTCTTTTATGTCGACTACGCCACCCGTTGAATTGCGGTCAGTACGGCCGCCGCTGCAGCAGGGTCCGCTGAGGCTGATGGTGTTTGTGCAGCTTCGGTAGTATAACCCCCAACGGGAGGGGTATGGCCTCAGGGGGTCAGGTGCAGAGGATGGTGGTTGTGGAAGTGCAGTGAAGATGGTAATGAGAGTCAGAGTCGGGTTGTGCAGTTCAGGGTTTTTACTTACTGTGGTTTTTGTACCGGTCACTCCGGCCTTGAGTGACCACCCGAGCCGTGCTGCGTCCACCAGGTCCTGGACTCGGCCAACCCCCAAGTAGTTCTGGAGCGTGGTTCTGAGCTCCCTTTCTGTCCTGTCCTCTTCTCTGGCCTTCCCCACCAGGGATCCACCTATGTCCGGCTCCCTCGGGCCTCTTGGTGGTAAACCCTTGTCTCTGGGTTCCCTGACCCTATTCCTGGTCTGCCTTCCGGGTGGATTTAGTGGGTGGTCGTGGCAGATCCTGCCCACGACCTCCGGTCTCTGGCTAAGGTGTGCTGTAGCCTCTGCCAGCTTGGGATCCGGTACCCTGTTGCCAACTCTTCACCCTTGGATTTAGTTTGGGCTCTCAGAGTTCCTTCTTTCTCCCCCTCTGGGTCTTTCTTTCTCCTCTCTCTTGGCCTGGGGCTGCTCTGCTCTTCTGCTTTCTTCCTCTACTCACTCCACAAAAGACTGACAGACTGACCCTCACTCTGCAAAAAGACCCTGTCCTAAGATGGTGCCCACCTTATATACTCCCTCTATGTGTGAGCTCAGGTGACCAGCACCCAATGAGCTCCTAACTTTACCCAGACTGCTCCCCCTATCTGCCCCTACACTACTGGGATGTTCCACCCCCCCTCCCACTCCAGCCAAGGACAGACTCGGTCGTACCTGCACATTTCTAAGTGGGAGTACCGTTGGTCTGCCCTCCGGAAATGGGATGTGTGTAGTGCATGCAGCCTACTGAGCTCAGCTCCACACTCCATCCTTACCCGGGAGTGGAATATCACACCTCTGGCTTGAGGTGCAATACCCCTGTAGCAGCCGAATCCTCAGGGTGCTACATTCCCCCCTGGTAAATCACAGCACGTCCTCGGGCTGTAAGAAAACAAAACACCAAAACATACAATTTTTGCATAAACAACATAATAAAACATCATATAAAACTTTTCATAAAAACTTTTCATTAGAAACATTCTTGTCTTCTGGTACCTCCGGTCACGGTGCAACTTGTGACCGGGTATAGTGCAACAGTTTCTTTAAGAAAATGGTTTTCCTATAAAACCAGTAGGGGGCGCTTTAGGAAGCGCAACTATATACAATAGGGAAGGTGGCCGCTCTCAGTCCTCGGCCAGGTTATGGATAGGGGACACACGGGTTAACAGTTCAATTCGCTGGTCCCAACGGGGACTATAATAGCAGCAACAGTTTTTGGTACCCTTACGGGTAACTATATACAGTCTCTTCACTACCGTACTCAACGACGGCGTCCTCCTGCTCTTTCTTTGTGGACAGTTTCAGTTTCAGACCCGTCCGGGTCCTCTTGCTCCTCCTCACACCGCAGCTCCTCCTCCGTCAGGCGATGCACATGGAGGGCGTAGGGTCCTTTGGCACACTTGTGCCGGGTGAAGGTGACCTCGTCCCCTAAATACAGGTCACGACCTCTGTGTCCCTCCGGTAGGTGGGACTCAACGTCTCTCCTGGTCACGAAGACGTCGCCTGGGGTGCGGTGATCCCTGATGAAACCCCACCCATGCTGCAGATTGAACTTTATCACAGTCCCGATGGTACGGGGACCATGCGCTGCACGGGGGTTTCTCCTGGTCCGGCTCTTCTGCTCCGCGCTCCTTATTTGGGCTTGCTGTTCCCGGACCCGCCTCTCTCTCCGCTCCCTCTCAAAGACCTCGAGCTGCTGGCGGCAGCACTCTGCACGCTCCGCTGCGGCTGCCCGAGTCTCCTGAGTGAACCCCATGAGGTCTTCTCCGGTGGGATCCCACTCAAACTGGGTCTCTTCTAGCGGGGGCGAGATCCTCTTTATGGGCTTTGGAGCCGGGATCAGGGGTTCGCACATGGCCCTTGCTTTTTGCAGCTCCAGCTGGATGTATTCCTGGGGCCATACGAAGGGCTGCCCATCCGGGCACGTATGTTGGGCGAACAGGTCTTCACCCAGGTGCGGCACTCTTGTTTTTATGGGCGCAGTGGTGGTAGCGGCGCCCGGGTTAACCAGGCCTTGCGACCAGGCCTGGGGCACCTTGAAAGTAAAGGGCACCGTAAGAACGGCGGCGCCCTGTGTTACTTGGCCCTGCGACCAGGCCGGGGGCTCCGCGGAGGTAGGGGGCGCTGTTGGTATTGCGTCGCCCAGGGGTACTAGGCCTTGCGACCAGGCCGATGGTACTTCCTGCTTGACCACGCTCGGGGTCGAGGCGTGTGACGTCACAGGGGTCGCGGCTTCCGTTTGAGGCCTAGTCTGCGGCGGTGACGTTGCAGCGACGGGCACCGCAGGGGGTACTTCGGGCTCTGCGACGGGGAGCTGGGGCAGGCACGCGGTTTCCCGGCTCGGGGTAGTGACGTCCCCTTTACCTGCCTCCATTCGTTCGGCTCCCTTCTCGGCGCCGTCTCCGGCCTTCAGTCCTCCTGCGCCATCCTCAGAGGCGGTCTGTCTCCTCGTCTCGGGTGGCGTGCTCCGCTGACGAGTCTCGGTCTGCTGGGCCATCTCTCGGCTCCACTCCGCCAACGTCTCTCGTTGCACCCGGGCCAACCTCTGTGCGAGGCCCTCCAGCGCAGTCTGTGCACACTCCCGATCTCGGGGGAGCTGTGCTAGAATCTCCAGCAGGCTTTCTGGAGTGGCGACCGGCAACAGGCTCCTGACCACTGGGTCGGTGCTGCCTGGAGTGGCGGCCCGCATCAGGCTCCTGACCACTGGGTCGGTGCTGCCTGGCTCTCCCTCCATCTCCGGGTGTGCTTTCTCTGGACTCTTCTCCAGGCTTCTCGTCTCCGGGTGCGCTCTCTCTGGACTGCTCCAGGCGGCACCCATCTTCGTTCTTTTCTTTTGTCTCCGCCCACATTGAAGGTGGTCCCGGGGCAACTTTGTGATTGTCAGTTCCAGGGGCAGTTCTCTCACGCTGATGGACATATCAATCATCACAGTCTCTGCTGGTGGGGGCGGTTTCCACTTTTGGCGCCATTCTTCGACCTGGCCCACGATGGGAGGTGGCCTTTTGCCACCCTCTGGCACGCCCATAATGGCGTCCGCTCCCCCAAGGCGGGAAATCTTCGGAAATGGCGGGAATCGTCTCCCAGTGGCGGGAAACTCCATGGATGGCGGGAAAAAGCTGCAAATGGCGGACAACCGGCGGGAAACGACCTGTGATGGGGCCCGTTGGCGGGGACCCTCCGGAACCGGCAGGAGACTTCTTTTTGAGGTAACGGTGAACTTTTCTTCAGGCACGCAGTACCCGGTTGTCGCGGGCACGTTATCCTGCCGACTACGCCAAAGTTGATGCGCCCCCTGGGCCAGTGTTGTTTGGGGAATACCCGGAGCCGGATCAGATGGGGGTTGTAGTCTCCGAGTGGCGGTGACCCGGTCCGTGCCCAGGGTGTCAAGCTCAGTGTGTGGCAGTCCTTATGATGTTACTAGATGTTCTTTTATGTCGACTACGCCACCCGTTGAATTGCGGTCAGTACGGCCGCCGCTGCAGCAGGGTCCGCTGAGGCTGATGGTGTTTGTGCAGCTTCGGTAGTATAACCCCCAACGGGAGGGGTATGGCCTCAGGGGGTCAGGTGCAGAGGATGGTGGTTGTGGAAGTGCAGTGAAGATGGTAATGAGAGTCAGAGTCGGGTTGTGCAGTTCAGGGTTTTTACTTACTGCTGTTTTTGTACCGGTCACTCCGGCCTTGAGTGACCACCCGAGCCGTGCTGCGTCCACCAGGTCCTGGACTCGACCAACCCCCAAGTAGTTCCGGAGCGTGGTTCTGAGCTCCCTTTCTGTCCTGTCCTCTTCTCTGGCCTTCCCCACCAGGGATCCACCTATGTCCGGCTCCCTCGGGCCTCTTGGTGGTAAACCCTTGTCTCTGGGTTCCCTGACCCTATTCCTGGTCTGCCTTCCGGGTGGATTTAGTGGGTGGTCGTGGCAGATCCTGCCCACGACCTCCGGTCTCTGGCTAAGGTGTGCTGTAGCCTCTGCCAGCTTGGGATCCGGTACCCTGTTGCCAACTCTTCACCCTTGGATTTAGTTTGGGCTCTCAGAGTTCCTTCTTTCTCCCCCTCTGGGTCTTTCTTTCTCCTCTCTCTTGGCCTGGGGCTGCTCTGCTCTTCTGCTTTCTTCCTCTACTCACTCCACAAAAGACTGACAGACTGACCCTCACTCTGCAAAAAGACCCTGTCCTAAGATGGTGCCCACCTTATATACTCCCTCTATGTGTGAGCTCAGGTGACCAGCACCCAATGAGCTCCTAACTTTACCCAGACTGCTCCCATCTGCCCCTACACTACTGGGATGTTCCACCCCCCCTCCCACTCCAGCCAAGGACAGACTCGGTCGTACCTGCACATTTCTAAGTGGGAGTACCGTTGGTCTGCCCTCCGGAAATGGGATGTGTGTAGTGCATGCAGCCTACTGAGCTCAGCTCCACACTCCATCCTTACCCGGGAGTGGAATATCACACCTCTGGCTTGAGGTGCAATACCCCTGTAGCAGCCGAATCCTCAGGGTGCTACACTAACCTCAGTGCTAGGAAGGAGCGGGAGGGAATTGAGGGGGTGGTTCCTGCTAAGGCCCTGAAATAATAATAAGACAGGCAGGAGAGTCTGACGCATGGTGGCGGAAAAGCTGCAGGTGCAAATAGGGAATGTGGTCTCGTGCGAGCAACTTGTGCATGCTCGCTGTGTGTGAGTGTGCGCTTCCTAGGTACGGCGCGCTGCAGACAGTCAAAAGGGTTGCTCCCTTTCATTAAAAGTTAATCCCCGGCTGCAGGCTATTAGAAAGCAACTAACCGCGCTCTACTCACCCTACCCAGGTCTACCGGTGAGTCTCGCCGCTGCTCCCGGCCTGTGGCATTGGCCGCGACGCTGACATTCCGTCGACAGCGCGGCAGCAGATCAGTGAGCTCAGCGTCTCTGAGCGGGGCGTTCTGTCTACAAGACCTTTTTAAGGAGCCAGCAAAAAACTGAAGAGAAAGGAAAGCACAAAAGCACCTTATCTTACTAAGCACTGGAAAGGGCAGCCGGCAACCGGACGTCAAAGTGGAAAAGCAGCAAGTGAGAGGCCTGTCTCTGCCTATTGCCACACCACCCTGAACACGCCCAATCTTGTCTGATCTTGGAAGCTAAGCAGGGTTGGGCCTGGTTAGTACTTGGATGGGAGACCGCCTGAGAATACCAGGTGCTGTAGGCTTTTGCTTTTTCTTACTTCCACCAGCAGGGGTCACTCTCCTCTATGCCTTTTTTCCATTCCTTTTTTCACAAGCGCACACATGCTCCTTTCTTCTTTTCATTTGCTTTCTCTCTTGCGCTATTTAATCCTTGCAAAATACCAGCATCCTTCTCATCACCGTGGGCCTCCAGCATTGTTGCTTATTTACTTTTAATACTAGGCTTCTTTTCACCAGGACCAGCGACTCCCGCATGACTGGAGGAAACCACCGCTGACCTGGAGGCCAGTTTACAGCACAACCCAAGCAAAACACCTTTGCAGGCCACACGACCCCCCCCGAAGAGCAGCTCAAATTCGCTCGCAACCATCTCACCCTCTTCCTTCATTCACTCCTGGGCGTTTCGCTCCACCCCAAGTTGTGGGTCCAGCTTGCTCTTTCTGTCACATCCCCGCGATGAACGGTTTAGCCTGCAGGAGACCCTGCGCCGAGCCATTTTTAAACACATCTGATGCGGCAGGTGTTTCATTGCTCAACAAACAACACCTATAGGAACGGCACAGCCTATGCATCGGTCCTTCGGAGACCGCCCCAGAACGGCCAGAGTTCTCGTCCCCACGCGAGCCTGAGGAAGGCTGGCCGGTCGATGGGCCAAGCAGCGTCTACTGGCCATACCACCTTGGATACGTCCGATCTCGGAAGCAAAGCAGAGATGGGTTCGGAAATACTTGGTTGGGACACCTCCTGAGAACACCAGGTATTGTAGACAATTTTGATGACGTTTTGCCATCTTGCGCAGCTCGGCTAGCATGGAGTGGCGCCTTGCTGGACACCGACCTTACGTAAAGTAGAGGGTGGAAGTCCCAAGCCGTCCAAGCCCCCCAAGACCTCTAAGATAAGGACGCAACCCCGCCGCCTCTACCAGGCCTCACACCGAGCTCCTTGCCACGGCTAGGAGTGCTTATTGACCCCGCAGCCGGCCGTATGCAAATGATGGCGTTAAAAGCATCTCGCGCTGTGAAGGGGCCAGGCTTTCAGCAGCTGCCCAGGGGATGGTTTTAGAGGGCGACCGCCTAACGAGGGCCAGCAGAAGTAACGTCTTCTTCTTCAAAGGAGCTTGTGTAACTAACCCAATCAGACAGCTGCCCAGGAGCTAACCTCAGTGCTAGGAAGGAGCGGGAGGGAATTGAGGGGGTGGTTCCTGCTAAGGCCCTGAAATAATAATAAGACAGGCAGGAGAGTCTGACGCATGGTGGTGGAAAAGCTGCAGGTGCAAATAGGGAATGTGGTCTCGTGCGAGCAACTTGTGCATGCTCGCTGTGTGTGAGTGTGCGCTTCCTAGGTACGGCGCGCTGCAGACAGTCAAAAGGGTTGCTCCCTTTCATTAAAAGTTAATCCCCGGCTGCAGGCTATTAGAAAGCAACTAACCGCGCTCTACTCACCCTACCCAGGTCTACCGGTGAGTCTCGCCGCTGCTCCCGGCCTGTGGCATTGGCCGCGACGCTGACGTTCTGTCGACAGCGCGGCAGCCGATCAGTGAGCTCAGCGTCTCTGAGCGGGGCGTTCTGTCTACAAGACCTTTTTAAGGAGCCAGCAAAAAACTGAAGAGAAAGGAAAGCACAAAAGCACCTTATCTTACTAAGCACTGGAAAGGGCAGCCGGCAACCGGACGTCAAAGTGGAAAAGCAGCAAGTGAGAGGCCTGTCTCTGCCTACTGCCACACCACCCTGAACACGCCCAATCTTGTCTGATCTCGGAAGCTAAGCAGGGTTGGGCCTGGTTAGTACTTGGATGGGAGACCGCCTGGGAATACCAGGTGCTGTAGGCTTTTGCTTTTTCTTACTTCCACCAGCAGGGGTCACTCTCCTCTATGCCTTTTTTCCATTCCTTTATTCACAAGCGCACACATGCTCCTTTCTTCTTTTCATTTGCTTTCTCTCTTGCGCTATTTAATCCTTGCAAAATACCAGCATCCTTCTCATCACCGTGGACCTCCAGCATTGTTGCTTATTTACTTTTAATACTAGGCTTCTTTTCACCAGGACCAGCGACTCCCGCATGACTGGAGGAAACCACCGCTGACCTGGAGGCCAGTTTACAGCACAACCCAAGCAAAACACCTTTGCAGGCCACATGACCCCCCCGAAGAGCAGCTCAAATTCACTCGCAACCATCTCACCCTCTTCCTTCATTCACTCCTGGGCGTTTCGCTCCACCCCAAGTTGTGGGTCCAGCTTGCTCTTTCTGTCACATCCCCGCGATGAATGGTTTAGCCTGTAGGAGACCCTGCGCCGAGCCATTTTTAAACACATCTGATGCGGCAGGTGTTTCGTTGCTCAACAAACAACACCTATAGGGACGGCACAGCCTATGCATCGGTACTTCGGAGACCGCCCCAGAACGGCCAGAGTTCTCGTCCCCACGCGAGCCTGAGGAAGGCTGGCCGGTCGATGGGCCAAGCAGCGTCTACTGGCCATACCACCTTGGATACGTCCGATCTCGGAAGCAAAGCAGAGATGGGTTTGGAAATACTTGGTTGGGACACCTCCTGAGAACACCAGGTATTGTAGACAATTTTGATGACGTTTTGCCATCTTGCGCAGCTCGGCTAGCATGGAGTGGCGCCTTGCTGGTGAGAGGATGATAGGAGTTATACTTCACCCAAGACTACGATGTAAGACACAGATGAAGCTATTCTTCCCTTATCTGGACATTTGGACTGACGCCCAGAAATTAGATTGTAACTTGTTTTTAGCTGTCTCAGCAACCTTCTACTGTTATCACTTTTCTGTTTATGAAACTTTCTTATCAACATTCCACTGTTATGAATCATCACTTCACTGCTTGTGAAACAAAGGCATTTTACTGCGCATGTGTGACAAAAAAACTAAGATTATTAGTATAAATAAAGGGACAGCACCTATAGAGGCTGACGCGCTCAGGGGCTTCCCAGTACTTGATTATACACTACGTGTCTGTGTATTTCTTGTTACGGGGATACCCCGACTCCAACAAGGACCCTCCATGGCTGAATGATCCTAACAATTCCTGGCGCCCGAAACAGGGACCCGAGTTCTGCGTATTCCTTCAAGTTCATCGACCGGCACGAGTAACCGCTGAGATTGGGACATCGGAACAGCAGATGACAAACCTGGCCAGGTAAGAGACACTGTTAGTTCTCTTACATCTGCTCTGCGATAGTCCGTAAATTTCATGCATATCTTGTGTTGGGATTGAGGAACTAGTAGAGAAGGATACCTATAGCTCGGGTCATTCATGTATATACTGTAGGATCTGCCGAAGGAGAGGTCAGAGAAGGTTATGAAACGGATGGTATGAAAGAGATGTGGATGTCGGGAATAGCCTCATAAGCCGCACTAAGGTAGATGACATAAGTATTACGGAGATTGCCTAACTGAGTCATAAGGTTGTGTCCTTTCGGGGAAACCTTCGCTCACGCTTAACTCCCGAACCTTTGTCCTCCTTTTTGACGGATAAGAGATTGACAGAATGAGCCCATGGAAGTAATGATAATACTCCAGGGACACGATATATAATGGAGACTGTATGGTTCATTTTATGCATTGTTGGTCTTGCCCTTGTTGCCATATATATATGTGTTAGAATTACTCTACACTTCAGACAAAACGGTCCAGAGAAACCGTTTCAGATACTGGCTCCTTAGGACAGAATAGGTAACGAGGAAAGGTAAAATATAGAATATATTTTATCTAACCCAAAAAGCCTCCTAAGGTAGGAATAGTCAGGAAAAATGGGCAACAAACAGACTAAGACCACAAATGATGAACAAGATGTCTATACAATCGTGAAAGAAAGGTGTGGTGTAGAAGCAACTAAGAATTTAGGGAAAGTTTGCAAAACTTTTCAGGTAGCAAGGCATGACAGGTTCAACAGGAAACTATGGGAGGACATTTGGGTTAGAAAAGCAGGAGTGATAAGAGACAAAGGATGGCAGGAACAAGTAGAGGCCATGGTCGAACTATCAAAAACAGCAGAGACAGACCATTGGACTTTTAATAAAGACAATGGATTATGGAGAACTCCAGTCAGACAGGGTCCCATTGTACAAACAGAAAACAGTAAACAAATGAACCCATTGGCACCACCATATCAGCCCAGGTCAGAACCCACACTGTATCCTGATTTTCGGGGTCCGGGTGGATGGACATGTACAAACTGTGGACTCCAGAATCCAGACTGGAGAGACACATGTGCAGGATGTGGAGCACCACGACCACATGATATGTTGGCACCAGTGCGTATCCTCAGTCGACCATACAGAGAAGAAGATGGTGGCAATCCACCGCGTAGAGTAACTAGATACCATCAGACTAGACAATATTTTCCATGGACCCCCGCTGAGGGAATGTCCCTACTTCAGAATGCACCAGATCCAATACAATGCCCACTAAGATTTGCTACGTACATACAGCAGAT
The DNA here is from genome assembly GCF_046119375.1 of Phyllobates terribilis. Lineage (NCBI taxonomy): Eukaryota > Metazoa > Chordata > Amphibia > Anura > Dendrobatidae > Phyllobates > Phyllobates terribilis. The sequence goes on from NW_027362764.1 coordinate 692,418,694, forward strand.
AATACACACCCATAATGGAACATGGTCAGATGGGACAGAATTATGTAGAATGAAAATGACACCAGGGTTGTATCAGGAATTGATGACAGTTATAGAACCTCATAGACCTCAACCAGTAGATGGTGAGGATCCAAATACCGCACTGTCAGGACAGAATTTTATGATCAGACTTATGGAGTTTATGAGAACTAAACAACGAATGAGAGGGACTTCAGGAACTGTCTCCCAGAAGTCAGGACAGCCTGTAGATGAATACTACTTAGCGGTAGAAAACAGTTACAGAGACGAGGGAATGGACCTTACCAATGAAGGAGTCATTCGACTGATGACAAAAACTTTTATAGAGAATCTTAACCCAAAACTTAGGGAAAAGTTCAAGGCTGCAACTCCTGATTGGAGAACCTTAGATGATCCCCAGATAGTCAGACAAAAACTATTAGGGATAGAAATGGATATGCGTGAGGCAGCATCCAAACCCGTCAGAGTAGCAGCAAATAATAGTCTGGTCAATAAAAACAACAGATCAAATCAGACCTATGACAAAGGGAACTTGGATAAGAAAACTAATCCATGTCACTACTGTAAGAAACCAGGACATTGGATTAGAGAATGCAGGAAAAAAGCCAGGGATATAGAAGATGGTACCTATGTCCCAAGAGAATCACAAGAAAAGACAGTACAGGCTTCTGCTCCTGCAGCAAGCGAGTGACTAGACGTGATGCAAACCACTTTGACTGGAAGGCGCCCAATAATTCAGGTAAAAGTAGCAGGAAAACAATGCCCTTTTCTAATAGATACCGGAGCAACTTCCTCCGTCCTCAATGAAGACGCCTTACCAAATGCTGATTGTTTATCAGATGATGTAACCTATACCGAAGGGTATGATGGAGGAATCAGGCCACTCCCATATAGTATTCCCCTTGAAACAAAGATAGGATCTAAAATATTTTTATCTAAATTTCTTTTTGTCAAAGGGGCACCTACTTGTCTTCTAGGTACAGACCTATTAAAGCAGACAGAAATGAATATCCAATTTTTGGAGGATGGTAGAGTCCAAATTTTGGTGCCTGATGACCAAGAGTCTCTAGAAAACATTGTAAAAGTCCAAGCCTTAGAGGATGAGAAAGATCCTGCCCCTACCCAAATTATTTTAGATCTTTCTGAGGTACCAGAAAAATTATGGGCACAACATGACACCGATGTAGGACTAATGCCAATAGCTCCAGTAAAAGTCACTCCTGTTCCAGGTGTGACACTACCCCAATTGAGACAGTATCCTATTAGTGCCCAACAAGAACACGCCATAGGAGAACAGATAAAAGATTATCTAAAAACTGGAGTACTGATAGAAGTAAAGTCACCAGCCAATACACCGTTGTACCCCGTAAAAAAGAAATCTACTGAGGGGTCAGCTGCTAGATACCGGATGGTACATGATTTAAGAGAGATAAATAAAATTTTGGAACCTATTACTCCTGTTGTGCCAAATCCACACACGTTGCTATCACAGATCCCAGCAACAGCACGAGTATTTTCTGTCATAGACTTATCAAATGCATTTTTTTCAGTACCATTACACCCAGACTGTTACAAACTGTTTGCATTTACATTTAAGAATAGACAATTAGCATGGACAAGATTACCACAGGGTATGATACATTCACCTACCTTGTACTCAGAAGCTATGAGATCAGTTCTTCAAAATTTCAAACCTACGGATGAGGTTGTAATTCTTCAATATGTTGATGACCTATTATTATGTGCCCCTGCTCAAGAGTCCGCAAACAGCAACACAATAAGATTGTTAATATTTCTAGCAGACATGGGCTGTAAAGTTAACAAGAAAAAAGTACAACTTTGTATGACTACGGTAGTATTTCTAGGACACTGCATTTCACAAGGTATTCGGCACCTCACCGCCGACAGACTAAAAATCATTAGAGATCTTGTTCCTCCCAAGAACTACAAAACATTAAGAGCATTTTTGGGAATAGTATCACACTGCAGACAATGGGTTATACATGCTAGTCAGCTTATGCAACCTCTATATGATTGTTTAAAAATCGAGCCTTTTCAGTTAACTGAATCAGCGCTCATAGCCTTTCAAGACCTCAAGAAAGGTCTCATGTCAGCCCCGGCCTTGGGAATCCCAGACTACGCCAAACCATTCCAATTAATGGCTGCGGAAATGTCTAATCATGCTACAGGAGTACTAACACAGAAACATGAAAATAAACAAAGACCTGTCGCATACTATTCTGCTCAATTAGATAATGTTACCAAAGCTGCACCATCATGTGTCAGAGTAGTAGCAGCTGTCTCTCTTTTGGTAGAAAAAGCCTCAGAAATAGTACTAGACCATGCCTTAATAGTACAAACTACACATGATGTACATGGCATACTGAATCAGGTATTGCCAAAACACATTTCAATGGCTAGACATCTTAGATTACAATGCTCCTTACTAATGCCACCAAACCTCACTTTTCGCCGCATATTGTCTCTAAATTTAGCCACTCTGTTACCACTAGAGACAAAGGGGGGAGTGGAAGGAGGTCAGGAAGACGAAGATGAAAATTTTTTACAATACCACGAACAAGACAATATAATACATGATTGCTTACAGTGTATAGAACAAGAAACACAAGGGCTACCTAATGTACAGGACACCCCTCTTGACAATCCAGACCTACATATGTATATAGATGGTAGTAGGTATGCAGATGAAACTGGTAACTTTCACACAGGTTATGCCATTGTATCAGATCATGATGTTTTTGAAGCTGAGCCAATGCAGGCCAGCTGTTCAGCCCAGGAAGCTGAACTATTAGCTCTAATACGAGCATTACAGTTAGCAAAAGAAAAAACCGCTAATATTTTTACTGATTCTAGATATGCATATGGTATTGTACATGATTTTGGATGTATATGGAGAGCTAGAGGTTACATGACAGCTTCAGGTCAACCAGTAAAACATGGACAAATGATTAGACAAATCCTAGAATCAGCTGCCTCAACCAAACAAGTAGCAGTAATAAAAGTACCTGCACATGTAAGACTCGACACCGAGATAGCTAGGGGTAATGACCGAGCCGACAAGGCTGCTAAGCGAGCTGCAGTAAAACCTCTGACAACTGACCACACCTTTAGTGCAGTATCAGAATTTGACTTAATTACACGGCTCAAAGAAGCCCACCAGCAGGTGAGTAGAGAAGAAAAAGAAGAGTGGCAGAAACAGGGGGCAGAAGAAAAAGAAGGACTATGGAGAAAAGGAGATGAGCTTTGTCTCCCCCGAGCGTGGTACCCTGTTGTGGTCAGTGAAGCCCACGGACCTACACATGTGTCTGCAAACGGTATGATACAGAGGGTCAGACAGAAGTGGTTAGCCCCAGGGTTCGGCCAGGTAGCTCGAGCAAAATGTGGTTCTTGTGAAATCTGTTTAGCCCACAATCCAGGACAGACTGTTAAGACCCCCCAGAAGCACCATGTAAGACCACTATATCCGTTCCAGAGACTTCAGATCGATTACATCCAGATGCCTAAGCATGGACACTATGAGTATGTACTGGTATGTGTGGACATGTTTTCGGGGTGGCCAGAGGCTTATCCAGTTCATACAGCCACGGCTAAAGTCACTGCAGTAAAAATAGCACATGAACTGGTACCCCGTTATGGTATCCCAGAAGTGATCGAGTCAGATAGAGGTACACATTTTACTGGAGAGATCTTTCAGAATGTAATGAAAATGTTGTGTATAAAAAGTGAACTACACACCCCTTACCACCCACAGAGTTCTGGTAAGGTTGAGAGAATGAATGGAACACTTAAGTTAAAAATACAGAAAGCCATGGCAGAAACACAGAAACCATGGACTGAGTGTCTCCCAATAGCATTGTATTCAGTCAGAAACACCCCCCAGGGAAAGAGCAAACTCACCCCCCATGAAATATTGTTTGGTAGAGTTGCCAATACAGGATTGTATTTCCCACAGACTTTAATGTTAGAAACTGAAAGCTTAACTGCTTATGTACAAAATTTATGTAAGCATGTGTCTAAAATACACTCTTTAGTGTTCTCTTCCATTCCAGATCCTGATTCCATTGAGGGAACGCACAAGCTGCAACCAGGAGACGAAGTTTACGTAAAAAGACATAACAGAAGAACGCTAGAACCCAGATTTGAGGGTCCATATCAGGTGTTATTGACAACTCCAACTGCAGTAAAATTGGAAGGAAAATCAGCATGGGTACATGCAAGCCATTGCAAAAAGAAATAGTGGTGATTGTACTTGTGTTAGCTATAACGATAGATCAGGGAGACCTGTGGGATAAACTAAGTTCCCCAAAACCTGCAGATAATAAATTTATAAAACATCATGAGACATTGGTAAACGGGCTGCTCGATGGCGGACAGAAAATAGCAGACTGTTGGATTTGTACGCATTCTCCAATATCAGCCACGAGCATACCCTTCCTGGCCGTACCCATGACCCCTGAGGAAGTGTTTACATGGACTAATTGCTCAGACAAATTAGCAAATAACCAAACCGTTAATTCTAGATTATGGAACACCACTGTTGCCATCCCAGTTGTGGGGTGGGTGGGATTTCCCTGGTGGCAAGGTAATATGACCGGAAAAATAAACAACTTACAATATTTAGCGTTTAAAGGAGGTGTATGGGTTCCTAGAAATAAGACGGGACTAACAGACTTAGGGTTAATTCCTACAGAAAATATACAACTCAGTTTTAGTAGCACAGTATCTTCTTCTCAACCTTTTAAACCTGATATAGTAGAAAAATACATACACAATAATGGTTGGAAATATTCACAATTATTCCCCGATGGAAACAATGATACATGTTCAAAGATACCAGGTAATATATTATGTAATGAATCAAGTGCATATGACCCAGGTACACCGACTTGTGAAAATCCAGATGCAGGATACTGTAGTCCATTAGGTCAAAAACCCCCTTGGTGTATACTTCAGAATGTATCTAAATTTTTAGATTTGGTACATAGGTTGGTGCTCCAACACTCTGCAATATGGGATCTGCCTGAAGGAACCTTCTGGATTTGTGGAAATGGAGCATACAAATGGCTCCCAGTAGGAATAAAAGGTGCATGTACTCTAGGACGCTTAACACCGGCCACATTTATAGTTCAGAATCAGCAGGTAGATATGCAAGCAGTACCTAAACACACACTATACAAAAGAGCAGCCGACAACTCGCCTAGACCTTCAGGTAGGCCACATGTGGTCCAAATGGGAATTCCTAATAAAATATTCAGCACTTTCTTTGTGTATCCAATGTTGATGCAGATGTGGGATAAATTAGTTCAGGCCACCGACTATCTAGATGATCAGATATGGGATATTATGGATATACTTAATACTAGTATAGCTGTCCAAAATCAACTTATAATTGTTACTAATCAACATACTGTAGTGTTAGACTACCTAACTGCGGCCCAGGGAGGAATGTGTCAAATTATTGGTCCAACCTGTTGTCATTACATAGATCCAAACAGTACAATGAGTATGAGGTTCAAGCTGGCAGATATACAACGATTACGGGATGAATATGACAGACACAATGACCAAAATAAAGATAGCTGGTGGTCAGACACCTTCTCCTTTCTCAACCCAAAGAACTGGTTTAAGGGTATTGGAGGTTGGGTGGCTGGAATTCTGCAAGGTATATTACAGATTGTGCTAATTATAGTAGTCATATATGTAGTGTTTAAAATAGGATTAAAAATTATTTTAATATGCATAAATAAGCTTTGTAACACGGACTCAAGAATATGAAAGAAAAGAACTCCCGGACCAGGTTTTCTACCAAAAGTCCATAAGGAAGAATCAAAGGGGGGACTGAGAGGATGATAGGAGTTATACTTCACCCAAGACTACGATGTAAGACACAGATGAAGTTATTCTTCCCTTATCTGGACATTTGGACTGACGCCCAGAAATTAGATTGTAACTTGTTTTTAGCTGTCTCAGCAACCTTCTACTGTTATCACTTTTCTGTTTATGAAACTTTCTTATCAACATTCCACTGTTATGAATCATCACTTCACTGCTTGTGAAACAAAGGCATTTTACTGCGCATGTGTGACAAAAAAACTAAGATTATTAGTATAAATAAAGGGACAGCACCTATAGAGGCTGACGCGCTCAGGGGCTTCCCAGTACTTGATTATACACTACGTGTCTGTGTATTTCTTGTTACGGGGATACCCCGACTCCAACAAGGACCCTCCATGGCTGAATGATCCTAACACTGGACACCGACCTTACGTAAAGTAGAGGATGGAAGTCCCAAGCCCCCCAAGACCTCTAAGATAAGGATGCAACCCCGCCGCCTCTACCAGGCCTCACACCGAGCTCCTTGCCACGGCTAGGAGTGCTTATTGACCCCGCAGCCGGCCGTATGCAAATGATGGCGTTAAAAGCATCTCGCGCTGTGAAGGGGCCAGGCTTTCAGCAGCTGCCCAGGGGATGGTTTTAGAGGGCGACCGCCTAACGAGGGCCAGCAGAAGTAACGTCTTCTTCTTCAAAGAAGCTTGTGTAACTAACCCAATCAGACAGCTGCCCAGGAGCTAACCTCAGTGCTAGGAAGGAGCGGGAGGGAATTGAGGGGGTGGTTCCTGCTAAGGCCCTGAAATAATAATAAGACAGGCAGGAGAGTCTGACGCATGGTGGCGGAAAAGCTGCAGGTGCAAATAGGGAATGTGGTCTCGTGCGAGCAACTTGTGCATGCTCGCTGTGTGTGAGTGTGCGCTTCCTAGGTACGGCGCGCTGCAGACAGTCAAAAGGGTTGCTCCCTTTCATTAAAAGTTAATCCCCGGCTGCAGGCTATTAGAAAGCAACTAACCGCGCTCTACTCACCCTACCCAGGTCTACCGGTGAGTCTCGCCGCTGCTCCCGGCCTGTGGCATTGGCCGCGACGCTGACGTTCCGTCGACAGCGCGGCAGCCGATCAGTGAGCTCAGCGGCTCTGAGCGGGGCGTTCTGTCTACAAGACCTTTTTAAGGAGCCAGCAAAAAACTGAAGAGAAAGGAAAGCACAAAAGCACCTTATCTTACTAAGCACTGGAAAGGGCAGCCGGCAACTGGACGTCAAAGTAGAAAAGCAGCAAGTGAGAGGCCTGTCTCTGCCTACGGCCACACCACCCTGAACACGCCTGATCTTGTCTGATCTTGGAAGCTAAGCAGGGTTGGGCCTGGTTAGTACTTGGATGGGAGACTGCCTGGGAATACCAGGTGCTGTAGGCTTTTGCTTTTTCTTACTTCCACCAGCAGGGGTCACTCTCCTCTATGCCTTTTTTCCATTCCTTTTTTCACAAGCGCACACATGCTCCTTTCTTCTTTTCATTTGCTTTCTCTCTTGCGCTATTTAATCCTTGCAAAATACCAGCATCCTTCTCATCACCGTGGACCTCCAGCATTGTTGCTTATTTACTTTTAATACTAGGCTTCTTTTCACCAGGACCAGCGACTCCCGCATGACTGGAGGAAACCACCGCTGACCTGGAGGCCAGTTTACAGCACAACCCAAGCAAAACACCTTTGCAGGCCACACTACCCCCCCCCGAAGAGCAGCTCAAATTCACTCGCAACCATCTCACCCTCTTCCTTCATTCACTCCTGGGCGTTTCGCTCCACCCCAAGTTGTGGGTCCAGCTTGCTCTTTCTGTCACATCCCCGCGATGAACGGTTTAGCCTGCAGGAGACCCTGCGCCGAGCCATTTTTAAACAGATCTGATGCGGCAGGTGTTTCGTTGCTCAACAAACAACACCTATAGGGACGGCACAGCCTATGCATCGGTCCTTCGGAGACCGCCCCAGAACGGCCAGAGTTCTCGTCCCCACGCGAGCCTGAGGAAGGCTGGCCGGTCGATGGGCCAAGCAGCGTCTACTGGCCATACCACCTTGGATACGTCCGATCTCGGAAGCAAAGCAGAGATGGGTTCGGAAATACTTGGTTGGGACACCTCCTGAGAACACCAGGTATTGTAGACAATTTTGATGACGTTTTGCCATCTTGCGCAGCTCGGCTAGCATGGAGTGGCGCCTTGCTGGACACCGACCTTATGTAAAGTAGAGGATAGAAGTCCCAAGCCCCCCAAGACCTCTAAGATAACGACGCAACCCCGCCGCCTCTACCAGGCCTCACACCGAGCTCCTTGCCACGGCTAGGAGTGCTTATTGACCCCGCAGCCGGCCGTATGCAAATGATGGCGTTAAAAGCATCTCGCGCTGTGAAGGGGCCAGGCTTTCAGCAGCTGCCCAGGGGATGGTTTTAGAGGGCGACCGCCTAACGAGGGCCAGCAGAAGTAACGTCTTCTTCTTCAAAGAAGCTTGTGTAACTAACCCAATCAGACAGCTGCCCAGGAGCTAACCTCAGTGCTAGGAAGGAGCGGGAGGGAATTGAGGGGGTGGTTCCTGCTAAGGCCCTGAAATAATAATAAGACAGGCAGGAGAGTCTGACGCATGGTGGCGGAAAAGCTGCAGGTGCAAATAGGGAATGTGGTCTCGTGCGAGCAACTTGTGCATGCTCGCTGTGTGTGAGTGTGCGCTTCCTAGGTACGGCGCGCTGCAGACAGTCAAAAGGGTTGCTCCCTTTCATTAAAAGTTAATCCCCGGCTGCAGGCTATTAGAAAGCAAATAACCGCGCTCTACTCACCCTACCCAGGTCTACCGGTGAGTCTCGCCGCTGCTCCCGGCCTGTGGCATTGGCCGCGACGCTGACGTTCCGTCGACAGCGCGGCAGCCGATCAGTGAGCTCAGGGGCTGTGAGCGGGGCGTTCTGTCTACAAGACCTTTTTAAGGAGCCAGCAAAAAATTGAAGAGAAAGGAAAGCACAAAAGCACCTTATCTTACTAAGCACTGGAAAGGGCAGCCGGCAACCGGACGTCAAAGTAGAAAAGCAGCAAGTGAGAGGCCTGTCTCTGCCTACGGCCACACCACCCTGAACACGCCCGATCTCGTTTGATCTTGGAAGCTAAGCAGGGTTGGGCCTGGTTAGTACTTGGATGGGAGACCGCCTGGGAATACCAGGTGCTGTAGGCTTTTGCTTTTTCTTACTTCCACCAGCAAGGGTTACTCTCCTCTATGCCTTTTTTCCATTCCTTTTTTCACAAGCGCACACATGCTCCTTTCTTCTTTTCATTTGCTTTCTCTCTTGCGCTATTTAATCCTTGCAAAATACCAGCATCCTTCTCATCACCGTGGACCTCCAGCATTGTAGCTTATTTACTTTTAATACTAGGCTTCTTTTCACCAGGACCAGCGACTCCCGCATGACTGGAGGAAACCACCGCTGACCTGGAGGCAACCACTGGTAACCCGGAGGCCAGTTTACAGCACAACCCAAGCAAAACACCTTTGCAGGCCACACGACCCCCCCCCGAAGAGCAGCTCAAATTCACTCGCAACCATCTCACCCTCTTCCTTCATTCACTCCTGGGCGTTTCGCTCCACCCCAAGTTGCGGGTCCAGCTTGCTCTTTCTGTCACATCCCCGCGATGAACGGTTTAGCCTGCAGGAGACCCTGCGCCGAGCCATTTTTAAACACATCTGATGCGGCAGGTGTTTCATTGCTCAACAAACAACACCTATAGGGACGGCACAGCCTATGCATCGGTCCTTCGGAGACCGCCCCAGAACGGCCAGAGTTCTCGTCCCCACGCGAGCCTGAGGAAGGCTGGCCGGTCGATGGGCCAAGCAGCGTCTACTGGCCATACCACCTTTGATACGTCCGATCTCGGAAGCAAAGCAGAGATGGGTTCGGAAATACTTGGTTGGGACACCTCCTGAGAACACCAGGTATTGTAGACAATTTTGATGACGTTTTGCCATCTTGCCCAGCTCGGCTAGCATTGAGTGGCGCCTTGCTGGACACCGACCTTACGTAAAGTAGAGGCTGGAAGTCCCAAGCCTCCCAAGACCTCTAAGATAAGGACGCAACCCCGCCGCCTCTACCAGGCCTCACACCGAGCTCCTTGCCACGGCTAGGAGTGCTTATTGACCCCGCAGCCGGCCGTATGCAAATGATGGCGTTAAAAGCATCTCGCGCTGTGAAGGGGCCAGGCTTTCAGCAGTTGCCCAGGGGATGGTTTTAGAGTGCGACCGCCTAACGAGGGCCAGCAAAAGTAGCGTCTTCTTCTTCAAAGAAGTTTGTGTAACTAACCCAATCAGACAGCTGCCCAGGAGCTAACCTCAGTGCTAGGAAGGAGCGGGAGGGAATTGAGGGGGTGGTTCCTGCTAAGGCCCTGAAATAATAATAAGACAGGCAGGAGAGTCTGACGCATGGTGGCGGAAAAGCTGCAGGTGCAAATAGGGAATGTGGTCTCGTGCGAGCAACTTGTGCATGCTCACTGTGTGTGAGTGTGCGCTTCCTAGGTACGGCGCGCTGCAGACAGTCAAAAGGGTTGCTCCCTTTCATTAAAAGTTAATCCCCGGCTGCAGGCTATTAGAAAGCAACTAACCGCGCTCTACTCACCCTACCCAGGTCTACCGGTGAGTCTCGCCGCTGCTCCCGGCCTGTGGCATTGGCCGCGACGCTGACGTTCCGTCGACAGCGCGGCAGCCGATCAGTGAGCTCAGCGGCTCTGAGCGGGGCGTTCTGTCTACAAGACCTTTTTAAGGAGCCAGCAAAAAAGTGAAGAGAAAGGAAAGCACAAAAGCACCTTGTCTTACTAAGCACTGGAAAGGGCAGCCGGCAACCGGACGTCAAAGTGGAAAAGCAGCAAGTGAGAGGCCTGTCTCTGCCTACGGCCACACCACCCTGACCATGCCCGATCTTGTCTGATCTTGGAAGCTAAGCAGTGTTGGGCCTGGTTAGTACTTGGATGGGAGACCGCCTGGGAATACCAGGTGCTGTAGGCTTTTGCTTTTTCTTACTTCCACCAGCAAGGGTCACTCTCCTCTATGCCTTTTTTCCATTCCTTTTTTCACAAGCGCACACATGCTCCTTTCTTCTTTTCATTTGCTTTCTCTCTTGCGCTATTTAATCCTTGCAAAATACCAGCATCCTTCTCATCACCGTGGGCCTCCAGCATTGTTGCTTAGTTACTTTTAATACTAGGCTTCTTTTCACCAGGACCAGCGACTCCCGCATGACTGGAGGCAACCACCGCTGACCTGGAGGCCAGTTTACAGCACAACCCAAGCAAAACACCTTTGCAGGCCACACGACCCCCCCGAAGAGCAGCTCAAATTCACTCGCAACCATCTCACCCTCTTCCTTCATTCACTCCTGGGCGTTTCGCTCCACCCCAAGTTGTCGGTCCAGCTTGCTCTTTCTGTCACATCCCCGCGATGAACGGTTTAGCCTGCAGGAGACCCTGCGCCGAGCCATTTTTAAACACATCTGATGCGGCAGGTGTTTCATTGCTCAACAAACAACACCTATAGGGACGGCACAGCCTATGCATCGGTCCTTCGGAGACCGCCCCAGAACGGCCAGAGTTCTCGTCCCCACGTGAGCCTGAGGAAGGATGGCCGGGCGATGGGCCAAGCAGCGTCTACTGACCATACCACCTTGGATACGTCCGATCTCGGAAGCAAAGCAGAGATGGGTTCGGAAATACTTGGTTGGGACACCTCCTGAGAACACCAGGTATTGTAGACAATTTTGATGACATTTTGCCATCTTGCCCAGCTCGGCTAGCATGGAGTGGCGCCTTGCTGGACACCGACCTTACGTAAAGTAGAGGCTGGAAGTCCCAAGCCTCCCAAGCCCCCCAAGACCTCTAAGATAAGGACGCAACCCCGCCGCCTCTACCAGGCCTCACACCGAGCTCCTTGCCACGGCTAGGAGTGCTTATTGACCCCGCAGCCGGCCGTATGCAAATGATGGCGTTAAAAGCATCTCGCGCTGTGAAGGGGCCAGGCTTTCAGCAGCTGCCCAGGGGATGGTTTTAGAGGGCGACCGCCTAACGAGGGCCAGCAGAAGTAACGTCTTCTTCTTCAAAGAAGCTTGTGTAACTAACCCAATCAGACAGCTGCCCAGGAGCTAACCTCAGTGCTAGGAAGGAGCGGGAGGGAATTGAGGGGGTGGTTCCTGCTAAGGCCCTGAAATAATAATAAGAAAGGCAGGAGAGTCTGACGCATGGTGGCGGAAAAGCTGCAGGTGCAAATAGGGAATGTGGTCTCGTGCGAGCAACTTGTGCATGCTCGCTGTGTGTGAGTGTGCGCTTCCTAGGTACGGCGCGCTGCAGACAGTCAAAAGGGTTGCTCCCTTTCATTAAAAGTTAATCCCCGGCTGCAGGCTATTAGAAAGCAACTAACCGCGCTCTACTCACCCTACCCAGGTCTACCGGTGAGTCTCACCGCTGCTCCCGGCCTGTGGCATTGGCCGCGACGCTGACGTTCCGTCGACAGCGCGGCAGCCGATCAGTGAGCTCAGCGGCTCTGAGCGGGGCGTTCTGTCTACAAGACCTTTTTAAGGAGCCAGCAAAAAAGTGAAGAGAAAAGAAAGCACAAAAGCACCTTGTCTTACTAAGCACTGGAAAGGGCAGCCGGCAACCGGACGTCAAAGTGGAAAAGCAGCAAGTGAGAGGCCTGTCTCTGCCTACGGCCACACCACCCTGACCATGCCCGATCTTGTCTGATCTTGGAAGCTAAGCAGTGTTGGGCCTGGTTAGTACTTGGATGGGAGACCGCCTGGGAATACCAGGTGCTGTAGGCTTTTGCTTTTTCTTACTTCCACCAGCAAGGGTCACTCTCCTCTATGCCTTTTTTCCATTCCTTTTTTCACAAGCGCACACATGCTCCTTTCTTCTTTTCATTTGCTTTCTCTCTTGCGCTATTTAATCCTTGCAAAATACCAGCATCCTTCTCATCACCGTGGGCCTCCAGCATTGTTGCTTAGTTACTTTTAATACTAGGCTTCTTTTCACCAGGACCAGCGACTCCCGCATGACTGGAGGCAACCACCGCTGACCTGGAGGCCAGTTTACAGCACAACCCAAGCAAAACACCTTTGCAGGCCACACGACCCCCCCGAAGAGCAGCTCAAATTCACTCGCAACCATCTCACCCTCTTCCTTCATTCACTCCTGGGTGTTTCGCTCCACCCCAAGTTGCGGGTCCAGCTTGCTCTTTCTGTCACATCCCAGCGATGAACGGTTTAGCCTGCAGGAGACCCTGCGCCGAGCCATTTTTAAACACATCTGATGTGGCAGGTGTTTCATTGCTCATCAAACAACACCTATAGGGACGGCACAGCCTATGCATCGGTCCTTCGGAGACCGCCCCAGAACGGCCAGAGTTCTCGTCCCCACGCGAGCCTGAGGAAGGCTGGCCGGGCGATGGGCCAAGCAGCGTCTACTGGCCATACCACCTTGGATACGTCCGATCTCGGAAGCAAAGCAGAGATGGGTTCGGAAATACTTGGTTGGGACACCTCCTGAGAACACCAGGTATTGTAGACAATTTTGATGACGTTTTGCCATCTTGCCCAGCTCGGCTAGCATTGAGTGGCGCCTTGCTGGACACCGACCTTACGTAAAGTAGAGGTTGGAAGTCCCAAGCCTCCCAAGCCCCCCAAGACCTCTAAGATAAGAACGCAACCCCGCCGCCTCTACCAGGCCTCACACCGAGCTCCTTGCCACGGCTAGGAGTGCTTATTGACCCCGCAGCCGGCCGTATGCAAATGATGGCGTTAAAAGCATCTCGCGCTGTGAAGGGGCCAGGCTTTCAGCAGCTGCCCAGTGGATGGTTTTAGAGGGCGACCGCCTAACGAGGGCCAGCAGAAGTAACGTCTTCTTCTTCAAAGAAGCTTGTGTAACTAACCCAATCAGACAGCTGCCCAGGAGCTAACCTCAGTGCTAGGAAGGAGCGGGAGGGAATTGAGGGGGTGGTTCCTGCTAAGGCCCTGAAATAATAATAAGACAGGCAGGAGAGTCTGACGCATGGTGGCGGAAAAGCTGCAGGTGCAAATAGGGAATGTGGTCTCGTGCGAGCAACTTGTGCATGCTCGCTGTGTGTGAGTGTGCGCTTCCTAGGTACGGCGCGCTGCAGACAGTCAAAAGGGTTGCTCCCTTTCATTAAAAGTTAATCCCCGGCTGCAGGCTATTAGAAAGCAACTAACCGCGCTCTACTCACCCTACCCAGGTCTACCGGTGAGTCTCGCCGCTGCTCCCGGCCTGTGGCATTGGCCGCGACGCTGACGTTCCGTCGACAGCGCGGCAGCCGATCAGTGAGCTCAGCGGCTCTGAGCGGGGCGTTCTGTCTACAAGACCTTTTTATGGAGCCAGGAAAAAAGTGAAGAGAAAGGAAAGCACAAAAGCACCTTGTCTCACTAAGCACTGGAAAGGGCAGCCGGCAACCGGACGTCAAAGTGGAAAAGCAGCAAGTGAGAGACCTGTCTCTGCCTACAGCCACACCACCCTGAACACACCCGATCTCGTCTGATCTTGGAATCTAAGCAGGGTTGGGCCTGGTTAGTACTTGGATGGGAGACTGCCTGGGAATACCAGGTGCTGTAGGCTTTTGCTTTTTCTTACTTCCACCAGCAGGGATCACTCTCCTCTATGCCTTTTTTCCATTCCTTTTTTCACAAGCGCACACATGCTCCTTTCTTCTTTTCATTTGCTTTCTCTCTTGCGCTATTTAATCCTTGCAAAATACCAGCATCCTTCTCATCACCGTGGACCTCCAGCATTGTTGCTTATTTACTTTTAATACTAGGCTTGTTTTCACCAGGACCAGCGACTCCCGCATGACTGGAGGCAACCACCGCTGACCTGGAGGCAACCACTGGTAACCTGGAGGCCAGTTTACAGCACAACCCAAGCAAAACACCTTTGCAGGCCACACGACCCCCCCGAAGAGCAGCTCAAATTCACTCGCAACCATCTCACCCTCTTCCTTCATTCACTCCTGGGCGTTTCGCTCCACCCCTAGTTGCGGGTCCAGCTTGCTCTTTCTGTCACATCCCCGCGATGAACGGTTTAGCCTGCAGGAGACCCTGCGCCGAGCCATTTTTAAACACATCTGATGCGGCAGGTGTTTCATTGCTCAACAAACAACACCTATAGGGACGGCACAGCCTATGCATCGGTCCTTCGGAGACCGCCCCAGAACGGCCAGAGTTCTCGTCCCCACGCGAGCCTGAGGAAGGCTGGCCGGGCGATGGGCCAAGCAGCGTCTACTGACCATACCACCTTGGATACGTCTGATCTCGGAAGCAAAGCAGAGATGGGTTCGGAAATACTTGGTTGGGACACCTCCTGAGAACACCAGGTATTGTAGACAATTTTGATGACGTTTTGCCATCTAGCCCAGCTCGGCTAGCATGGAGTGGCGCCTTGCTGGACACCGACCTTACGTAAAGTAGAGGCTGGAAGTCCCAAGCCTCCCAAGCCCCCCAAGACCTCTAAGATAAGGACGCAACCCTGCCGCCTCTACCAGGCCTCACACCGAGCTCCTTGCCACGGCTAGGAGTGCTTATTGACCCCGCAGCCGGCCGTATGCAAATGATGGCGTTAAAAGCATCTCGCGCTGTGAAGGGGCCAGGCTTTCAGCAGCTGCCCAGGGGATGGTTTTAAAGGGCGACCGCCTAACGAGGGCCAGCAGAAGTAACGTCTTCTTCTTCAAAGAAGCTTGTGTAACTAACCCAATCAGACAGCTGCCCAGGAGCTAACCTCAGTGCTAGGAAGGAGCGGGAGGGAATTGAGGGGGTGGTTCCTGCTAAGGCCCTGAAATAATAATAAGACAGGCAGTAGAGTCTGACGCATGGTGGCGGAAAAGCTGCAGGTGCAAATAGGGAATGTGGTCTCGTGCGAGCAACTTGTGCATGCTCGCTGTGTGTGAGTGTGCGCATCCTAGGTACGGCGCGCTGCAGACAGTCAAAAGGGTTGCTCCCTTTCATTAAAAGTTAATCCCCGGCTGCAGGCTATTAGAAAGCAACTAACCGCGCTCTACTCACCCTACCCAGGTCTACCGGTGAGTCTCGCCGCTGCTCCCGGCCTGTGGCATTGGCCGCGACGCTGACGTTCCGTCGACAGCGCGGCAGCCGATCAGTGAGCTCAGCGGCTCTGAGCGGGGCGTTCTGTCTACAAGACCTTTTTAAGGAGCCAGCAAAAAAGTGAAGAGAAAGGAAAGCACAAAAGCACCTTGTCTCACTAAGCACTGGAAAGGGCAGCCGGCAACCGGACGTCAAAGTAGAAAAGCAGCAAGTGAGAGACCAGTCTCTGCTTATGGCCACACCACCCTGAACACGCCCGATCTCGTCTCATCTTGGAAGCTAAGCAGGGTCAGGCCTGGTTAGTACTTGGATGGGAGACCGCCTGGGAATACCAGGTGCTGTAGGCTTTTGCTTTGTCTTACTTCCACAAGCAGGGGTCACTCTCCTCTATGCCTTTTTTCCATTCCTTTTTTCACAAGCGCACACATGCTCCTTTCTTCTTTTCATTTGCTTTCTCTCTTGCGCTATTTAATCCTTGCAAAATACCAGCATCCTTCTCATCACCGTGGACCTCCAGCATTGTTGCTTATTTACTTTTAATACTAGGCTTCTTTTCACCAGGACCAGCGACTCCCGGCTGACTGGAGGCAACCACCGCTGACCTGGAGGCAACCACCGGTAACCTGGAGGCCAGTTTACAGCACAACCCAAGCAAAACACCTTTGCAGGCCACACGACCCCCCCGAAGAGCAGCTCAAATTCACTCGCAACCATCTCACCCTCTTCCTTCATTCACTCCTGGGCGTTTCGCTCCACCCCTAGTTGCGGGTCCAGCTTGCTCTTTCTGTCACATCCCCGCGATGAACGGTTTAGCCTGCAGGAGACCCTGCGCCGAGCCATTTTTAAACACATCTGATGCGGCAGGTGTTTCATTGCTCAACAAACAACACCTATAGGTGACGGCACAGCCTATGCATTGGTCCTTCGGAGACCGCCCCAGAACGGCCAGAGTTCTCGTCCCCACGCGAGCCTGAGGAAGGCTGGCCGGGCGATGGGCCAAGCAGCGTCTACTGGCCATACCACCTTGGATACGTCCGATCTCGGAAGCAAAGCAGAGATGGGTTCGGAAATACTTGGTTGGGACACCTCCTGAGAACACCAGGTATTGTAGACAATTTTGATGACGTTTTGCCATCTTGCCCAGCTCGGCTAGCATGGAGTGGCGCCTTGCTGGACACCGACCTTACGTAAAGTAGAGGCTGGAAGTCCCAAGCCTCCCAAGCCCCCAAGACCTCTAAGATAAGGACGCAACCCCGCCACCTCTACCAGGCCTCACACCGAGGTCCTTGCCACGGCTAGGAGTGCTTATTGACCCCGCAGCCGGCCGTATGCAAACGATGGCGTTAAAAGCATCTCGCGCTGTGAAGGGGCCAGGCTTTCAGCAGCTGCCCAGGGGATGGTTTTAGAGGGCGACCGCCTAACGAGGGCCAGCAGAAGTAACGTCTTCTTCTTCAAAGAAGCTTGTGTAACTAACCCAATCAGACAGCTGCCCAGGAGCTAACCTCAGTGCTAGGAAGGAGCGGGAGGTATTTGAGGGGGTGGTTCCTGTTAAGGCCCTGAAATAATAATAAGACAGGCAGGAGAGTCTGACGCATGGTGGCGGAAAAGCTGCAGGTGCAAATAGGGAATGTGGTCTCGTGCGAGCAACTTGTGCATGCTCGCTGTGTGTGAGTGTGCGCTTCCTAGGTACGGCGCGCTGCAGACAGTCAAAAGGGTTGCTCCCTTTCATTAAAAGTTAATCCCCGGCTGCAGGCTATTAGAAAGCAACTAACCGCGCTCTACTCACCCTACCCAGGTCTACCGGTGAGTCTCGCCGCTGCTCCCGGCCTGTGGCATTGGCCGCGACGCTGACGTTCCGTCGACAGCGCGGCAGCCGATCAGTGAGCTCAGCGGCTGTGAGCGGGGCGTTCTGTCTACAAGACCTTTTTAAGGAGCCAGCAAAAAAGTGAAGAGAAAGGAAAGCACAAAAGCACCTTGTCTTACTAAGCACTGGAAAGGGCAGACGGCAACCGGACGTCAAAGTAGAAAAGCAGCAAGTGAGAGGCCTGTCTCTGCCTACTGCCACACCACCCTGAACACGTCCGATCTCGTCTGATCTCGGAAGCTAAGTGTGACACCCCAGGGGTCTGGTTGCCACAGTGATAGAGATATTACGTCTGAGAGCAGGTGGGAGGTCTCTTGGTCAGGAATCCTATGCATGCCACACCTCCTGCACAGTCCTGGGAGGGGAAGAACTTCCCCTATATAAAACTGGGGCTGAGGCAGGGTTAGTGAGTAGAGAAGAAGTAGAGACAGAGAAAAGAAGCAAATATAGGAACAGAACATCAGGAGCTCTGTGGGAGCAGTGTTACAAGGAGTCAGGGGCTGGCAGCTGCAGAGCTCGCCCTGACTGAGAAGATTTCTTATCGGACCCGGAGTCCGAGGCTGTGGGGACTAACTCCTACCCAGCAGCAGAATCCGTCAGGCAGGGGATTCCAGGTCCTCTGGCCAAGAAACCCGAAGGCACGGTCACACGCATGGGACCAGCACCGCCGTCGTGGAGCGGAAGCTACTAGAAGGCCCCGAGTCACCGGCCATACGGGTGAGCACCACACGGTACACTGAGGGACGTGGGCTACTTATACCAGCCTCTAGCAAGGTAGCCAGAAGAGTACAGTTAGTTTGGGAGGCCTACAACTCCGCCTGGCCAGGGGAGATCCCATCTGCTCAAGGACTGACCAGGCCCCAATCGCTAGCCAGTACTCCGGGAGGGTCTATCTTTGTCACCAGTAAAGACCCTGAACTACACCGTACCGTCTCCGAGTGGTTCCTGCTACCCCCATCATCCACGTCGGCTGCCCTGAGGCCATACCCCTCCCGTTGGGGGTTATACTATCACGCTGCACAATCCTACCACCGGCCTCAGCGGTCTGCCCTGCAGCAGCAGCTTCTTAGCTGTACTCAACGGGTGGCGTAGTCGTCCAACATCTACCGCTGATACATCGCCGCTCAGTTTGACTCCCTGGGCACGGACCGGGTCACCGCCACGAGACTACAACCCTCAACAGATCCGGCTCCGGGTAAGCTCCCGCGTGTGCAACGCAGCGCGACACAGGCCCAGGGGCGCGTCAACTTTTGGCGTAGTCGGCAGGATATCGTGCCCGCAACCACCGGGTACTGCGTGCCTGAAAAAGACTGTTCAAACTTACCTGTGGTGAAGATTCCCGCCATCCGGCGCCATCTTCAGCCTTCTTCCCGCCATCGGTGAAGATTCCCGCCATCCGGCGCCATTTTCAGCCTTCTTCCCGCCTTCCGTGGAGTTTTCCCGCCGTTGGACGCCATCTTGAAGACGTCGCGCGGGAAGAAGAGGGGCGTGGACTCCGAAAGCGCGCGAGAACTGAAGCCCCGCCTCACGTCCGGACGTCGCGTAAGGTCCTGGAAGGAGCCCAGCAGACGCCGACGTCACAGGAGCGCGACGGAAGGTCCTCAACCCTGACGATCTACTGCGGAGCCGCGGCCTACGGAAGAGGATCATCGCAAGGTAGGCCACGGTCCACTAGGGGGGAGGAGGATGTCGGATACGGAGGAGAGCTTCACTGCCTCAACCCCCGCCAGCGCCACCGCTGCTGCAGTCATGCCTTTCACCATGCCCTATATCCCGGGAGCGGCCTGGCTACCCCAGTACTCAGGGGAGTCACATACCCTGCATGACTTTAGAGAAAAGCTGGATAGCCTCTTCCAGGTGTACCCCCTCACAGAAGAGCAAAAAGTGAGCATCCTGGAGGCCCAGTTAACTGGGGCAGCCCGAAGGGAGGTAAAGTCCTGGCCACCTGGGGGGAGGACTGTCGCAGGGATACTTACCCGGCTGAGGGACACCTTTGATACCCGCACCTCAGCCGAGATCAAGCTTAGATTCTACGGGTGCAAGCAGCGAACACACGAGAGTATAAGGGACTATGCCCTGAACCTACAAGAGGCCCTGAGAGCCATTAAGCAGACCGACCCTGACGGCGTGGGAGACGAGGACAGGCTGTTGACTGAACAATTTATAGAGGGTTTATATTGTAATGCCCACCGAACCCAGTTGCGGGCAATGGCCTTACAGGACCCTCATCTGGGATTTGCACAGTTCAAGGACAGAGCCATCCGGGTGCTCCGAGAACCGGCACCAGGTGGCGTTGTGACCCACAGACGCCCCACTACCACTTACCACCAGGAGGCGGCACCCTTGTCGGCAGGGCCTGTGGGAGCTGATGCGCAGGCTTTGAACAATGACCCGGCTCCAGACCTGCACCATCAGGTCCAAGAGCTAGCTAAAAGCGTTGCTGCGCTAACCCGAACTGTGCAGTCTTTACAGGTTTCCACTCCAGGGAAGATCCAGCTGGCATCCGGACCGGAGGACATCCCGTGGCGTCGACCAAGGAGGACCCCACCGGCCAGAGGAAGACCCAGCGACCGATACAACGAGGACGGACGACCCATCTGCCGCCGCTGCAATCAACCCGGACATATGGCAAGGTACTGTCCTTTAAACTGGCACAACCTGGGGTAGAGGGCCAACCCCCAGGAAAAAGATCACCAGGCCCATCGAACTGGCGCGACAAATATGTGGGAGGAAGTCCAGTCTTACCCGTGGTACTGGATGGCATTCCTATGAGTGCCCTACTGGACACCGGGTCACAGGTCACCACCATCCCGTACGTGCTCTTCAAGCAGTACTGGAATGACTCGGATATCACCCGCTACCCTGACGACGACTTGAGTATCATCGCCAGCAATGGTCAGCCCGTGCCACAGATTGGATTTAAAGAGGTGACCATTAAAATCGGTAGAGTCGAACTGGCAGCACAGGGACTGATCATTGTAGACATTGACAAACACGAGAGTCACCCAAAGATAACTCTAGGAACTAATGTAATTGAAAATTGTCTTGCAGAGGTGATTTTCCTTTTACAGCAGGTTGCCAAGAACGCCAGCTCCGGCGAGCAGCGAGTGCTCCAAAAAGAGATCCGGGCACTGATGCGACGGCAACAGGTGGAACTCTCCGGCGGTGAGATTGGTAGCGTGAGAATGTGTGACCCTTTCCCTATTGCCATGCCCCCAAAAAGTGAAATGATGATTTGGTGCCGGGCAGCTATTGGTCTGAGAGGTAGAGATTACCAGGCAATGGTAGAACCAGTTTACTCAGACAGTAGGCCCACCATCTTGACAGCACGGGGGGTGGTTAATGTACGCCATGGGAGGGTGCCCGTTCACATAATCAATATCGGGAAGAGGGAAGTGTACCTGCCCCGGTATGCCACGCTAGCCAAATTATATACCATTAACCAAAATGCTATACAATCTGTGGAACCCTTGCCTCCATCTCACCCGGAGGAAGGTAACGGCTCTAAGAAAACAATGGAGGACTGGTGTCAGCAACTACATTTGGGTACTGACTCCACTCCCTCACACCAGAAACAGGGAGTCTATCGGGTGGTTCAAGAGTACGAGAGAGTGTTTAGTAAACACCCGTTAGACTTCGGGCGAGTCAAGGGGGTAGAACACCACATCCCCACGGGAGACCATGCTCCCATAAAAGAGAGGTATCGACCCGTACCCCCTGCACACTACCAACACGCCAAGGGGATGCTTAGAGACATGAAGGAGGCTGGGGTGATCAGGGATAGCTGTAGCCCCTGGGCAGCTCCACTAGTCTTAGTCAAAAAGAAAGACAACACCATGAGGATGTGTGTAGATTACCGGAAAATCAACCGTATCACACACAAGGATGCGTACCCCTTACCAAGGATAGAGGAGTCTTTGGCTGCTTTAAGATCTGCTAACTTCTTCTCTACCTTGGATCTCACTAGTGGGTACTGGCAGGTTCCTGTAGCAGAGGCGGACCGGGAGAAGACCGCATTCACCACCCCGATGGGACTTAGCGAGTTTACCTGTATGCCGTTCGGACTCTGCAACGCACCGGGAACCTTCCAACGATTAATGGAGTGCTGTCTGGGCCACAGAAACTTCGAGACGGTCCTGTTGTACCTGGACGATGTCATCGTATATTCTAAGACTTATGAGGACCACCTGAAACACCTGGCGGAAGTGTTCGAAGCTCTGGCAAGCTACGGCCTAAAGGTGAAACCCTCCAAGTGTCACCTCCTGAAACCAAAGGTGCAGTACCTGGGACACGTGGTGAGCGCTGACGGAGTGGCTCCCGACCCTGATAAGATCACCGCAATTAAGGAATGGCCAAGTCCCTCCAGTGTAAAGGAAGTGCGGCAGTTCCTCGGGTTGGTAGGCTATTACCGCAGGTTCATCCCCGGTTTCACCAAAAAGGCAGCTCCTATGCAGGACCTCCTGACAGGCCAGTCCCGGAAGGCCAAGAACCAGAAGCCGCCCTTCAGATGGGAGAAGTTGGAAGAAGAGTCCTTCCGCCAGCTGAAGATGGCCCTCACGGGGGATGAAATCCTGGCGTACCCGGATTACAGCCAGCCCTTTATCCTCTACACCGACGCAAGTAACATCGGGCTAGGAGCCGTGCTGTCCCAGATCCAGCAGGGGAAAGAGCGAGTAATCGCTTACGCCAGCCGAAAACTGCGACCCACCGAAAGAAACCCTGAGAATTACAGCTCATTTAAGCTAGAGTTCCTGGCAGTGGTGTGGGCAGTCACCGAACGCTTTAAGCACTACCTCGCTTCTTCCCGGTTCGTCGTGTACACGGATAACAACCCGTTGACACACCTGGACACGGCAAGACTCGGTGCCCTAGAGCAGAGATGGATGGCCCGTCTGTCCAACTACGAGTTCACAATCAAATACCGGGCAGGACGCTCCAATACCAACGCGGACGCCCTGTCCAGGATGCCAAACCTACCGGACGTAGGAGAAGATCCAGAGGGACTGGAAGAAGTCGAACTCCCCGCGTTCCACCGTCATGGGACTATCCAGTATTCCCATCGGGTAAGGAGTAAGCAAGCCGCTACGTTTAACCCCTTGCCTCACTACAACTGGGAGGAAACGCAAGACAGTGACCCTGCAGTCCGACTGGTGAAGGAGATGCTAACTCGGCCAGAGGCTCGCCTTGACCCAGACGCTCCGGAGGAAGCCAAACAACTGTGGGCTGAGAAGAGTCGACTGTTCCTTTACAAGGGGAAGTTGTGCCGCAGAATGGTTAACTCCCGGACGCATGAACTAATCTGGCAAGTAGTGGTGCCACGAAGAGACGCAGCCATGGTGATGGAGGCATACCACGACGGGGCTGGACACTTCGGATGGAAGAAGTTGGAGTTCCTGCTGCGCGGGCGGTTCCACTGGGTAGGCATGAGGGGAACTATCGAGAGGTGGTGCAGAGACTGTGGCCCGTGCAACCTAAGAAGGAAGGACCGTGCCAGCCAGAAGACTCCCCTGCAGTCCATCGTCACCCGGCAGCCGTTGGAACTGGTAGCCTTGGATCATGTAAAACTGACCCCAAGCAGAAGTGGCTACGTCTACGCGTTAACCATCGTGGATCATTACTCCCGGTTCTTGGTTGTCGTCCCCGTCAAGGACTTAACGGCTCAAACAGCAGCTAGAGCAGCACTTCTGCCGTCCACACGGGTACCCGGACCAAGTGCTGACGGACCAGGGACCTGGCTTTGAAGCGGAGGTCTTCCAGGAATTCTGCAATCTGTATGGCTGCCGGAAGATAAGGAAGACACCCTATCATCCGCAAACTAATGGACTTTGTGAGAAAATGAACCAGGTGGTAATGGATCTTCTGAAAACGTTGCCCCTGGAAGAACGCAGTCTGTGGCCTGAGAAGCTGCCCGATCTGGTGGACCTATACAACCACATCCCGGTAGGTTCCACCAACTGTACCCCGGCTTACCTAATGAGGGCGAGACCTAGTAAGTTACCTGTTGACCTGGAAATGGGAGTCCTGACACCCGAGGACACTTCACCAGAAGCAGACTGGGACACAGAGAGGCAGCAGCAGTACCGGAAAGTACAGGAGAGCGTGGAGCGAAGTCTCTGTCAGGCTAGGGAGAGACAAGAGAAAACTTACAACCAGTATGCTCTCGCTGTTCCCCTGGTGCCCGGAGAGCAGGTCTTGAAGAGGAAAAGACGGCTCCACAAGTTGGACGACCAGTGGGAGAAGGACCCGTACACCGTACTGCCCTCAAGCCACGAGAACCCGAAGGTCTGTACCATCAGTAAAGACGGAGGGGAGACCACAGCCATTGTATCCCGTGATCACCTGAAGAAGTGTCCTGAACAGCTACGGAACCCTGAAGAGGAACAAGAAGACCATCGACCCGTAGAGGAAAGGGAAGATATGGTTAGTACTGTGCTCGGAGACTTCCCTCGGTCTTGGACTCAAGTCAATGGTGCAGTTGTGGTACCCGTACTCACCTTCCTCCAACCAGCATCCCAAGCACCTACGGAGCAACAGGTAGAGCTGGAAGAACAGCCGGTCCAGGAGGCAGAAGACCCCACACCAGCAGATCAGGAGGATCAACCCTCTGCTTGCAGTGAGCCTGCCATATCCCTAGTGAGCCAAAGAGCCCGTAAACAGCTGCCCAGTTTACCCTTGACAGCTCCTACACCCTGTAGTTCAGGGCCAGACAGTCAGCTCCGTAGGTCCACTAGGGCCACTAGAGGCCAGTTACCCGCACGTTGGAGGATTTGAAGTGTTTAAATTGTTTTATTTGTGGTCACCTGTCTGTTACTTGTAAATAATTATGTGTTTCTAGTTATTTTTAGGAGTCCTTGGTGGATTTACCGGGAATCCTGTGTACATAGTTGGAGCGTAACCCAGGACGGACTAAAGACTGTTAAGGACTCGGGGCAGGACAGACCCCTACCTGGTTACGTCTCCCTGTTTTGGTGAAATGGACACCTTGCTTTCTTCAAAGACTGCACCCGGTTACGGACATGCCGTGACCACCTTTATGTGTTTCTTTATTGTATTGTTATTGTTATATCTTGTTATGTTTTTCTAAAATATGTTTAGTCCCGGAGTACTAAATTTCACTAGGGGGGAATGTGACACCCCAGGGGTCTGGTTGCCACAGTGATAGAGATATTACGTCTGAGAGCAGGTGGGAGGTCTCTTGGTCAGGAATCCTATGCATGCCACACCTCCTGCACAGTCCTGGGAGGGGAAGAACTTCCCCTATATAAAACTGGGGCTGAGGCAGGGTTAGTGAGTAGAGAAGAAGTAGAGACAGAGAAAAGAAGCAAATATAGGAACAGAACATCAGGAGCTCTGTGGGAGCAGTGTTACAAGGAGTCAGGGGCTGGCAGCTGCAGAGCTCGCCCTGACTGAGAAGATTTCTTACCGGACCCGGAGTCCGAGGCTGTGGGGACTAACTCCTACCCAGCAGCAGAATCCGTCAGGCAGGGGATTCCAGGTCCTCTGGCCAAGAAACCCGAAGGCACGGTCACACGCATGGGACCAGCACCGCCGTCGTGGAGCGGAAGCTACTAGAAGGCCCCGAGTCACCGGCCATACGGGTGAGCACCACACGGTACACTGAGGGACGTGGGCTACTTATACCAACCTCTAGCAAGGTAGCCAGAAGAGTACAGTTAGTTTGGGAGGCCTACAACTCCGCCTGGCCAGGGGAGATCCCATCTGCTCAAGGACTGACCAGGCCCCAATCGCTAGCCAGTACTCCGGGAGGGTCTATCTTTGTCACCAGTAAAGACCCTGAACTACACCGTACCGTCTCCGAGTGGTTCCTGCTACCCCCATCATCCACGTCGGCTGCCCTGAGGCTATACCCCTCCCGTTGGGGGTTATACTATCACGCTGCACAATCCTACCACCGGCCTCAGCGGTCTGCCCTGCAGCAGCAGCTTCTTAGCTGTACTCAACGGGTGGCGTAGTCGTCCAACATCTACCGCTGATACATCGCCGCTCAGTTTGACTCCCTGGGCACGGACCGGGTCACCGCCACGAGACTACAACCCTCAACAGATCCGGCTCTGGGTAAGCTCCCGCGTGCGCAATGCAGCGCGACACAGGCCCAGGGGCGCGTCACTAAGCAGGGTCAGGCCTGGTTAGTACTTGGATGGGAGACCGCCTGGGAATACCAG
>NW_027362764.1:692449724-692464724 GCF_046119375.1 Phyllobates terribilis
AGTCAAAAGGGTTGCTCCCTTTCATTAAAAGTTAATCCCCGGCTGCAGGCTATTAGAAAGCAACTAACCGCGCTCTACTCACCCTACCCAGGTCTACCGGTGAGTCTCGCCGCTGCTCCCGGCCTGTGGCATTGGCTGCGACGCTGACGTTCCGTCGACAGCGCGGCAGCCGATCAGTGAGCTCAGCGGCTCTGAGCGGGGCGTTCTGTCTACAAGACCTTTTTAAGGAGCCAGCAAAAAAGTGAAGAGAAAGGAAAGCACAAAACCACCTTGTCTTACTAAGCACTGGAAAGGGCAGCCGGCAACCAGACGTCAACGTAGAAAAGCAGCAAGTGAGAGGCCTGTCTCTGCCTACGGCCACACCACCCTGAACACAGCCGATCTCGTCTGATCTTGGAAGCTAAGCAGGGTTGGGCCTGGTTAGTACTTGGATGGGAGACCACCTGGGAATACCAGGTGCTGTAGGCTTTTGCTTTTTCTTACTTCCACCAGCAGGGGTCACTCTCCTCTATGCCTTTTTTCCATTCCTTTTTTCACAAGCGCACACATGCTCCTTTCTTCTTTTCATTTGCTTTCTCTCTTGCGCTATTTAATCCTTGCAAAATACCAGCATCCTTCTCATCACCGTGGGCCTCCAGCATTGTTGCTTATTTACTTTTAATACTAGGCTTCTTTTCACCAGGACCAGCGACTCCCGCATGACTGGAGGCAACCACCGCTGACCTGGAGGCAACCACCGGTAACCTGGAGGCCAGTTTACAGCACAACCCAAGCAAAACACCTTTGCAGGCCACACGACCCCCCCGAAGAGCAGCTCAAATTCACTCGCAACCATCTCACCCTCTTCCTTCATTCACTCCTGGGCGTTTCGCTCCACCCCAAGTTGCGGGTCCAGCTTGCTCTTTCTGTCACATCCCCGCGATGAACGGTTTAGCCTGCAGGAGACCCTGCGCCGAGCCATTTTTAAACACATCTGATGCGGCAGGTGTTTCATTGCTCAACAAACAACACCTATAGGGACGGCACAGCCTATGCATCGGTCCTTCGGAGACCGCCCCAGAACGGCCAGAGTTCTCGTCCCCACGCGAGCCTGAGGAAGGCTGGCCGGGCGATGGGCCAAGCAGCGTCTACTGGCCATACCACCTTGGATACGTCCGATCTCGGAAGCAAAGCAGAGATGGGTTCGGAAATACTTGGTTGGGACACCTCCTGAGAACACCAGGTATTGTAGACAATTTTGATGACGTTTTGCCATCTTGCCCAGCTCGGCTAGCATTGAGTGGCGCCTTGCTGGACACCGACCTTACGTAAAGTAGAGGCTGGAAGTCCCAAGCCCCCCAAGACCTCTAAGATAAGGACGCAACCCCGCCGCCTCTACCAGGCCTCACACCGAGCTCCTTGCCACGGCTAGGAGTGCTTATTGACCCCGCAGCCGGCCGTATGCAAATGATGGCTTTAAAAGCATCTCGCGCTGTGAAGGGGCCAGGCTTTCAGCAGCTGCCCAGGGGATGGTTTTAGAGGGCGACCGCCTAACGAGGGCCAGCAGAAGTAACGTCTTCTTCTTCAAAGAAGCTTGTGTACCTAACCCAATCAGATAGCTGCCCAGGAGCTAACCTCAGTGCTAGGAAGGAGCGGGAGGGAATTGAGGGGGTGGTTCCTGCTAAGGCCCTGAAATAATAATAAGACAGGCAGGAGAGTCTGACGCATGGTGGCGGAAAAGCTGCAGGTGCAAATAGGGAATGTGGTCTCGTGCGAGCAACTTGTGCATGCTCGCTGTGTGTGAGTGTGCGCTTCCAAGGTACGGCGCGCTGCAGACAGTCAAAAGGGTTGCTCCCTTTCATTAAAAGTTAATCCCCGGCTGCAGGCTATTAGAAAGCAACTAACCGCGCTCTACTCACCCTACCCAGGTCTACCGGTGAGTCTCGCCGCTGCTCCCGGCCTGTGGCATTGGCCGCGACGCTGACGCTCCGTCGACAGCGCGGCAGCCGATCAGTGAGCTCAGCGGCTCTGAGCGGGGCGTTCTGTCTACAAGACCTTTTTAAGGAGCCAGCAAAAAAGTGAAGAGAAAGGAAAGCACAAAAGCACCTTATCTTACGAAGCACTGGAAAGGGCAGCCGGCAACCGGACGTCAAAGTGGAAAAGCAGCAAGTGAGAGGCCTGTTTCGGCCTACGGCCACACCACTCTGAACACGCCCGATCTCGTCTGATCTTGGAAGCTAAGCAGGGTTGGGCCTGGTTAGTACTTGGATGGGAGACCGCCTGGGAATACCAGGTGCTGTAGGCTTTTGCTTTTTCTTACTTCCACCAGCAGGGGTCAGTCTCCTCTATGCCTTTTTTCCATTCCTTTTTTAACAAGCGCACACATGCTCCTTTCTTCTTTTCATTTGCTTTCTCTCTTGCGCTATTTAATCCTTGCAAAATACCAGCATCCTTCTCATCACCGTGGGCCTCCAGCATTGTTGCTTATTTACTTTTAATACTAGGCTTCTTTTCACCAGGACCAGCGACTCCCGCATGACTGGAGGCAACCACCGCTGACCTGGAGGCAACCACCGGTAACCTGGAGGCCAGATTACAGCACAACCCAAGCAAAACACCTTTGCAGGCCACACGACCCCCCCGAAGAGCAGCTCAAATTCACTCGCAATCATCTCACCCTCTTCCTTCATTCACTCCTGGGCGTTTCGCTCCACCCCAAGTTGCGGGTCCAGCTTGCTCTTTCTGTCACATCCCCGCGATGAACGGTTTAGCCTGCAGGAGACCCTGCGCCGAGCCATTTTTAAACACATCTGATGCGGCAGGTGTTTCATTGCTCAACAAGCAACACCTATAGGGACGGCACAGCCTATGCATCGGTCCTTCAGAGACCGCCCCAGAACGGCCAGAGTTCTCGTCCCCACGCGAGCCTGAGGAAGGCTGGCCGGGCGATGGGCCAAGCAGCGTCTACTGGCCATACCACCTTGGATACGTCCGATCTCGGAAGCAAAGCAGAGATGGGTTCGGAAATACTTGGTTGGGACACCTCCTGAGAACACCAGGTATTGTAGACAATTTTGATGACGTTTTGCCATCTTGCCCAGCTCGGCTAGCATTGAGTGGCGCCTTGCTGGACACCGACCTTACGTAAAGTAGAGGCTGGAAGTCCCAAGCCTCCCAAGCCCCCCAAGACCTCTAAGATAAGGACGCAACCCCGCCGCCTCTACCAGGCCTCACACCAAGCTCCTTGCCACGGCTAGGAGTGCTTATTGACCCCGCAGCCGGCCGTATGCAAATGATGGCGTTAAAAGCATCTCAAGCTGTGAAGGGGCCAGGCTTTCAGCAGCTGCCCAGGGGATGGTTTTAGAGGGCGACCGCCTAACGAGGGCCAGCAGAAGTAACGTCTTCTTCTTCAAAGAAGCTTGTGTAACTAACCCAATCAGACAGCTGCCCAGGAGCTAACCTCAGTGCTAGGAAGGAGCGGGAGGGAATTGAGGGGGTGGTTCCTGCTAAGGCCTTGAAATAATAATAAGACAGGCAGGAGAGTCTGACGCATGGTGGCGGAAAAGCTGCAGGTGCAAATAGGGAATGTGGTCTCGTGCGAGCAACTTGTGCATGCTCGCTGTGTGTGAGTGTGCGCTTCCTAGGTACGGCACGCTGCAGACAGTCAAAAGGGTTGCTCCCTTTCATTAAAAGTTAATCCCCGGCTGCAGGCTATTAGAAAGCAACTAACCGCGCTCTACTCACCCTACCCAGGTCTACCGGTGAGTCTCGCCGCTGCTCCCGGCCTGTGGCATTGGCCGCGACGCTGACGTTCCGTGGACAGCGCGGCAGCCGATCAGTGAGCTCAGCGGCTCTGAGCGGGGCGTTCTGTCTACAAGACCTTTTTAAGGAGCCAGCAAAAAAGTGAAGAGAAAGGAAAGCACAAAAGCACCTTGTCTTACTAAGCACTGGAAAGGGCAGCCGGCAACCGGACGTCAAAGTGGAAAAGCAGCAAGTGAGAGGCCTGCCTCTGTCTACGGCCACACCACCCTGAACACGCCCGATCTCGTCTCATCTTGGAAGCTAAGCAGGGTTGGGCCTGGTTAGTGCTTGGATGGGAGACCACCTGGGAATACCAGGTGCTGTAGGCTTTTGCTTTTTCTTACTTCCACCAGCAGGGGTCACTCTCCTCTATGCCTTTTTTCCATTCCTTTTTTCACAAGCGCACACATGCTCCTTTCTTCTTTTCATTTGCTTTCTCTCTTGCGCTATTTAATCCTTGCAAAATACCAGCATCCTTCTCATCACCGTGGGCCTCCAGCATTGTTGCTTATTTACTTTTAATACTAGGCTTCTTTTCACCAGGACCAGCGACTCCCGCATGACTGGAGGCAACCACCGCTGACCTGGAGGCAACCACCGGTAACCTGGAGGCCAGTTTACAGCACAACCCAAGCAAAACACCTTTGCAGGCCACACGACCCCCCCGAAGAGCAGCTCAAATTCACTCGCAACCATCTCACCCTCTTCCTTCATTCACTCCTGGGCGTTTCGCTCCACCCCAAGTTGCGGGTCCAGCTTGCTCTTTCTGTCACATCCCCGCGATGAACGGTTTAGCCTGCAGGAGACCCTGCGCCGAGCCATTTTTAAACACATCTGATGCGGCAGGTGTTTCATTGCTCAACAAACAACACCTATAGGGACGGCACAGCCTATGCATCGGTCCTTCGGAGACCGCCCCAGAACGGCCAGAGTTCTCGTCCCCACGCGAGCCTGAGGAAGGCTGGCCGGGCGATGAGCCAAGCAGCGTCTACTGGCCATACCACCTTGGATACGTCCGATCTCGGAAGCAAAGCAGAGATGGGTTCGGAAATACTTGGTTGGGACACCTCCTGAGAACACCAGGTATTGTAGACAATTTTGATGACGTTTTGCCATCTTGCCCAGCTCGGCTAGCATTGAGTGGCGCCTTGCTGGACACCGACCTTACGTAAAGTAGAGGCTGGAAGTCCCAAGCCTCCCAAGCCCCCCAAGACCTCTAAGATAAGGACGCAACCCCGCCGCCTCTACCAGGCCTCACACCGAGCTCCTTGCCACGGCTAGGAGTGCTTATTGACCCCGCAGCCGGCCGTATGCAAATGATGGCGTTAAAAGCATCTCGCGCTGTGAAGGGGCCAGGCTTTCAGCAGCTGCCCAGGGGATGATTTTAGAGGGCGACCGCCTAACGAGGGCCAGCAGAAGTAACGTCTTCTTCTTCAAAGAAGCTTGTGTAACTAACCCAATCAGACAGCTGCCCAGGAGCTAACCTCAGTGCTAGGAAGGAGCGGGAGGGAATTGAGGGGGTGGTTCCTGCTAAGGCCCTGAAATAATAATAAGACAGGCAGGAGAGTGTGACGCATGGTGGCGGAAAAGCTGCAGGTGCAAATAGGGAATGTGGTCTCGTGCGAGCAACTTGTGCATGCTCGCTGTGTGTGAGTGTGCGCTTCCTAGGTACGGCACGCTGCAGACAGTCAAAAGGGTTGCTCCCTTTCATTAAAAGTTAATCCCCGGCTGCAGGCTATTAGAAAGCAAATAACCGAGCTCTACTCACCCTACCCAGGTCTACCGGTGAGTCTCGCCGCTGCTCCCGGCCTGTGGCATTGGCCGCGACGCTGACGTTCCGTCGACAGAGCGGCAGCCGATCAGTGAGCTCAGCGGCTCTGAGCGGGGCGTTCTGTCTACAAGACCTTTTTAAGGAGCCAGCAAAAAAGTGAAGAGAAAGGAAAGCACAAAACCACCTTGTCTTACTAAGCACTGGAAAGGGCAGCCGGCAACCAGACGTCAACGTAGAAAAGCAGCAAGTGAGAGGCCTGTCTCTGCCTACGGCCACACCACCCTGAACACAACCGATCTTGTCTGATCTTGGAAGCTAAGCAGGGTTGGGCCTGGTTAGTACTTGGATGGGAGACCGCCTGGGAATACCAGGTGCTGTAGGCTTTTGCTTTTTCTTACTTCCACCAGCAGGGGTCACTCTCCTCTATGCCTTTTTTCCATTCCTTTTTTCACAAGCGCACACATGCTCCTTTCTTCTTTTCATTTGCTTTCTCTCTTGCGCTATTTAATCCTTGCAAAATACCAGCATCCTTCTCATCACCGTGGGCCTCCAGCATTGTTGCTTATTTACTTTTAATACTAGGCTTCTTTTCACCAGGACCAGCGACTCCCGCATGACTGGAGGCAACCACCGCTGACCTGGAGGCAACCACCGGTAACCTGGAGGCCAGTTTACAGCACAACCCAAGCAAAACACCTTTGCAGGCCACACGACCCCCCCGAAGAGCAGCTCAAATTCACTCGCAACCATCTCACCCTCTTCCTTCATTCACTCCTGGGCGTTTCGCTCCACCCCAAGTTGCGGGTCCAGCTTGCTCTTTCTGTCACATCCCCGCGATGAACGGTTTAGCCTGCAGGAGACCCTGCGCCGAGCCATTTTTAAACACATCTGATGCGGCAGGTGTTTCATTGCTCAACAAACAACACCTATAGGGACGGCACAGCCTATGCATCGGTCCTTCGGAGACCGCCCCAGAACGGCCAGAGTTCTCGTACCTACGCGAGCCTGAGGAAGGCTGGCCGGGCGATGGGCCAAGCAGCGTCTACTGGCCATACCACCTTGGATACGTCCGATCTCGGAAGCAAAGCAGAGATGGGTTTGGAAATACTTGGTTGGGACAACTCCTGAGAACACCAGGTATTGTAGACAATTTTGATGACGTTTTGCCATCTTGCCCAGCTCGGCTAGCATGGAGTGGCGCCTTGCTGGACACCGACCTTACGTAAAGAAGAGGCTGGAAGTCCCAAGCCTCCCAAACCCCCCAAGACCTCTAAGATAAGGACGCAACCCCGCCGCCTCTACCAGGCCTCACACCGAGCTCCTTGCCACGGCTAGGAGTGCTTATTGACCCCGCAGCCGGCCGTATGCAAATGATGGCGTTAAAAGCATCTCGCGCTGTGAAGGGGCCAGGCTTTCAGCAGCTGCCCAGGGGATGGTTTTAGAGGGCGACCGCCTAACGAGGGCCAGCAGAAGTAACGTCTTCTTCTTCAAAGAAGCTTGTGTAACTAACCCAATCAGATAGCTGCCCAGGAGCTAACCTCAGTGCTAGGAAGGAGCGGGAGGGAATTGAGGGGGTGGTTCCTGCTAAGGCCCTGAAATAATAATAAGACAGGCAGGAGAGTCTGACGCATGGTGGCGGAAAAGCTGCAGGTGCAAATAGGGAATGTGGTCTCGTGCGAGCAACTTGTGCATGCTCGCTGTGTGTGAGTGTGCGCTTCCAAGGTACGGCGCGCTGCAGACAGTCAAAAGGGTTGCTCCCTTTCATTAAAAGTTAATCCCCGGCTGCAGGCTATTAGAAAGCAACTAACCGCGCTCTACTCACCCTACCCAGGTCTACCGGTGAGTCTCGCCGCTGCTCCCGGCCTGTGGCATTGGCCGCGACGCTGACGCTCCGTCGACAGCGCGGCAGCCGATCAGTGAGCTCAGCGGCTCTGAGCGGGGCGTTCTGTCTACAAGACCTTTTTAAGGAGCCAGCAAAAAAGTGAAGAGAAAGGAAAGCACAAAAGCACCTTATCTTACGAAGCACTGGAAAGGGCAGCCGGCAACCGGACGTCAAAGTGGAAAAGCAGCAAGTGAGAGGCCTGTCTCTGCCTACGGCCACACCACTCTGAACACGCCCGATCTCGTCTGATCTTGGAAGCTAAGCAGGGTTGGGCCTGGTTAGTACTTGGATGGGAGACCGCCTGGGAATACCAGGTGCTTTAGGCTTTTGCTTTTTCTTACTTCCACCAGCAGGGGTCAGTCTCCTCTATGCCTTTTTTCCATTCCTTTTTTCACAAGCGCACACATGCTCCTTTCTTCTTTTCATTTGCTTTCTCTCTTGCGCTATTTAATCCTTGCAAAATACCAGCATCCTTCTCATCACCGTGGGCCTCCAGCATTGTTGCTTATTTACTTTTAATACTAGGCTTCTTTTCACCAGGACCAGCGACTCCCGCATGACTGGAGGCAACCACCGCTGACCTGGAGGCAACCACCGGTAACCTGGAGGCCAGTTTACAGCACAACCCAAGCAAAACACCTTTGCAGGCCACACGACCCCCCCGAAGAGCAGCTCAAATTCACTCGCAACCATCTCACCCTCTTCCTTCATTCACTCCTGGGCGTTTCGCTCCACCCCAAGTTGCGGGTCCAGCTTGCTCTTTCTGTCACATCCCCGCGATGAACGGTTTAGCCTGCAGGAGACCCTGCGCCGAGCCATTTTTAAACACATCTGATGCGGCAGGTGTTTCATTGCTCAACAAACAACACCTATAGGGACGGCACAGCCTATGCATCGGTCCTTCGGAGACCGCCCCAGAACGGCCAGAGTTCTCGTCCCCACGCGAGCCTGAGGAAGGCTGGCCGGGCGATGGGCCAAGCAGCGTCTACTGGCCATACCACCTTGGATACGTCCGATCTCGGAAGCAAAGCAGAGATGGGTTCGGAAATACTTGGTTGGGACACCTCCTGAGAACACCAGGTATTGTAGACAATTTTGATGACGTTTTGCCATCTTGCCCAGCTCGGCTAGCATTGAGTGGCGCCTTGCTGGACACCGACCTTACGTAAAGTAGAGGCTGGAAGTCCCAAGCCCCCCAAGACCTCTAAGATAAGGACGCAACCCCGCCGCCTCTACCAGGCCTCACACCGAGCTCCTTGCCACGGCTAGGAGTGCTTATTGACCCCGCAGCCGGCCGTATGCAAATGATGGCTTTAAAAGCATCTCGCGCTGTGAAGGGGCCAGGCTTTCAGCAGCTGCCCAGGGGATGGTTTTAGAGGGCGACCGCCTAACGAGGGCCAGCAGAAGTAACGTCTTCTTCTTCAAAGAAGCTTGTGTACCTAACCCAATCAGATAGCTGCCCAGGAGCTAACCTCAGTGCTAGGAAGGAGCGGGAGGGAATTGAGGGGGTGGTTCCTGCTAAGGCCCTGAAATAATAATAAGACAGGCAGGAGAGTCTGACGCATGGTGGCGGAAAAGCTGCAGGTGCAAATAGGGAATGTGGTCTCGTGCGAGCAACTTGTGCATGCTCGCTGTGTGTGAGTGTGCGCTTCCAAGGTACGGCGCGCTGCAGACAGTCAAAAGGGTTGCTCCCTTTCATTAAAAGTTAATCCCCGGCTGCAGGCTATTAGAAAGCAACTAACCGCGCTCTACTCACCCTACCCAGGTCTACCGGTGAGTCTCGCCGCTGCTCCCGGCCTGTGGCATTGGCCGCGACGCTGACGCTCCGTCGACAGCGCGGCAGCCGATCAGTGAGCTCAGCGGCTCTGAGCGGGGCGTTCTGTCTACAAGACCTTTTTAAGGAGCCAGCAAAAAAGTGAAGAGAAAGGAAAGCACAAAAGCACCTTATCTTACGAAGCACTGGAAAGGGCAGCCGGCAACCGGACGTCAAAGTGGAAAAGCAGCAAGTGAGAGGCCTGTTTCTGCCTACGGCCACACCACTCTGAACACGCCCGATCTCGTCTGATCTTGGAAGCTAAGCAGGGTTGGGCCTGGTTAGTACTTGGATGGGAGACCGCCTGGGAATACCAGGTGCTGTAGGCTTTTGCTTTTTCTTACTTCCACCAGCAGGGGTCAGTCTCCTCTATGCCTTTTTTCCATTCCTTTTTTAACAAGCGCACACATGCTCCTTTCTTCTTTTCATTTGCTTTCTCTCTTGCGCTATTTAATCCTTGCAAAATACCAGCATCCTTCTCATCACCGTGGGCCTCCAGCATTGTTGCTTATTTACTTTTAATACTAGGCTTCTTTTCACCAGGACCAGCGACTCCCGCATGACTGGAGGCAACCACCGCTGACCTGGAGGCAACCACCGGTAACCTGGAGGCCAGATTACAGCACAACCCAAGCAAAACACCTTTGCAGGCCACACGACCCCCCCGAAGAGCAGCTCAAATTCACTCGCAATCATCTCACCCTCTTCCTTCATTCACTCCTGGGCGTTTCGCTCCACCCCAAGTTGCGGGTCCAGCTTGCTCTTTCTGTCACATCCCCGCGATGAACGGTTTAGCCTGCAGGAGACCCTGCGCCGAGCCATTTTTAAACACATCTGATGCGGCAGGTGTTTCATTGCTCAACAAGCAACACCTATAGGGACGGCACAGCCTATGCATCGGTCCTTCAGAGACCACCCCAGAACGGCCAGAGTTCTCGTCCCCACGCGAGCCTGAGGAAGGCTGGCCGGGCGATGGGCCAAGCAGCGTCTACTGGCCATACCACCTTGGATACGTCCGATCTCGGAAGCAAAGCAGAGATGGGTTCGGAAATACTTGGTTGGGACACCTCCTGAGAACACCAGGTATTGTAGACAATTTTGATGACGTTTTGCCATCTTGCCCAGCTCGGCTAGCATTGAGTGGCGCCTTGCTGGACACCGACCTTACGTAAAGTAGAGGCTGGAAGTCCCAAGCCTCCCAAGCCCCCCAAGACCTCTAAGATAAGGACGCAACCCCGCCGCCTCTACCAGGCCTCACACCAAGCTCCTTGCCACGGCTAGGAGTGCTTATTGACCCCGCAGCCGGCCGTATGCAAATGATGGCGTTAAAAGCATCTCAAGCTGTGAAGGGGCCAGGCTTTCAGCAGCTGCCCAGGGGATGGTTTTAGAGGGCGACCGCCTAACGAGGGCCAGCAGAAGTAACGTCTTCTTCTTCAAAGAAGCTTGTGTAACTAACCCAATCAGACAGCTGCCCAGGAGCTAACCTCAGTGCTAGGAAGGAGCGGGAGGGAATTGAGGGGGTGGTTCCTGCTAAGGCCTTGAAATAATAATAAGACAGGCAGGAGAGTCTGACGCATGGTGGCGGAAAAGCTGCAGGTGCAAATAGGGAATGTGGTCTCGTGCGAGCAACTTGTGCATGCTCGCTGTGTGTGAGTGTGCGCTTCCTAGGTACGGCACGCTGCAGACAGTCAAAAGGGTTGCTCCCTTTCATTAAAAGTTAATCCCCGGCTGCAGGCTATTAGAAAGCAACTAACCGCGCTCTACTCACCCTACCCAGGTCTACCGGTGAGTCTCGCCGCTGCTCCCGGCCTGTGGCATTGGCCGCGACGCTGACGTTCCGTGGACAGCGCGGCAGCCGATCAGTGAGCTCAGCGGCTCTGAGCGGGGCGTTCTGTCTACAAGACCTTTTTAAGGAGCCAGCAAAAAAGTGAAGAGAAAGGAAAGCACAAAAGCACCTTGTCTTACTAAGCACTGGAAAGGGCAGCCGGCAACCGGACGTCAAAGTGGAAAAGCAGCAAGTGAGAGGCCTGCCTCTGTCTACGGCCACACCACCCTGAACACGCCCGATCTCGTCTCATCTTGGAAGCTAAGCAGGGTTGGGCCTGGTTAGTGCTTGGATGGGAGACCACCTGGGAATACCAGGTGCTGTAGGCTTTTGCTTTTTCTTACTTCCACCAGCAGGGGTCACTCTCCTCTATGCCTTTTTTCCATTCCTTTTTTCACAAGCGCACACATGCTCCTTTCTTCTTTTCATTTGCTTTCTCTCTTGCGCTATTTAATCCTTGCAAAATACCAGCATCCTTCTCATCACCGTGGGCCTCCAGCATTGTTGCTTATTTACTTTTAATACTAGGCTTCTTTTCACCAGGACCAGCGACTCCCGCATGACTGGAGGCAACCACCGCTGACCTGGAGGCAACCACCGGTAACCTGGAGGCCAGTTTACAGCACAACCCAAGCAAAACACCTTTGCAGGCCACACGACCCCCCCGAAGAGCAGCTCAAATTCACTCGCAACCATCTCACCCTCTTCCTTCATTCACTCCTGGGCGTTTCGCTCCACCCCAAGTTGCGGGTCCAGCTTGCTCTTTCTGTCACATCCCCGCGATGAACGGTTTAGCCTGCAGGAGACCCTGCGCCGAGCCATTTTTAAACACATCTGATGCGGCAGGTGTTTCATTGCTCAACAAACAACACCTATAGGGACGGCACAGCCTATGCATCGGTCCTTCGGAGACCGCCCCAGAACGGCCAGAGTTCTCGTCCCCACGCGAGCCTGAGGAAGGCTGGCCGGGCGATGAGCCAAGCAGCGTCTACTGGCCATACCACCTTGGATACGTCCGATCTCGGAAGCAAAGCAGAGATGGGTTCGGAAATACTTGGTTGGGACACCTCCTGAGAACACCAGGTATTGTAGACAATTTTGATGACGTTTTGCCATCTTGCCCAGCTCGGCTAGCATTGAGTGGCGCCTTGCTGGACACCGACCTTACGTAAAGTAGAGGCTGGAAGTCCCAAGCCTCCCAAGCCCCCCAAGACCTCTAAGATAAGGACGCAACCCCGCCGCCTCTACCAGGCCTCACACCGAGCTCCTTGCCACGGCTAGGAGTGCTTATTGACCCCGCAGCCGGCCGTATGCAAATGATGGCGTTAAAAGCATCTCGCGCTGTGAAGGGGCCAGGCTTTCAGCAGCTGCCCAGGGGATGATTTTAGAGGGCGACCGCCTAACGAGGGCCAGCAGAAGTAACGTCTTCTTCTTCAAAGAAGCTTGTGTAACTAACCCAATCAGACAGCTGCCCAGGAGCTAACCTCAGTGCTAGGAAGGAGCGGGAGGGAATTGAGGGGGTGGTTCCTGCTAAGGCCCTGAAATAATAATAAGACAGGCAGGAGAGTGTGACGCATGGTGGCGGAAAAGCTGCAGGTGCAAATAGGGAATGTGGTCTCGTGCGAGCAACTTGTGCATGCTCGCTGTGTGTGAGTGTGCGCTTCCTAGGTACGGCACGCTGCAGACAGTCAAAAGGGTTGCTCCCTTTCATTAAAAGTTAATCCCCGGCTGCAGGCTATTAGAAAGCAAATAACCGAGCTCTACTCACCCTACCCAGGTCTACCGGTGAGTCTCGCCGCTGCTCCCGGCCTGTGGCATTGGCCGCGACGCTGACGTTCCGTCGACAGAGCGGCAGCCGATCAGTGAGCTCAGCGGCTCTGAGCGGGGCGTTCTGTCTACAAGACCTTTTTAAGGAGCCAGCAAAAAAGTGAAGAGAAAGGAAAGCACAAAACCACCTTGTCTTACTAAGCACTGGAAAGGGCAGCCGGCAACCAGACGTCAACGTAGAAAAGCAGCAAGTGAGAGGCCTGTCTCTGCCTACGGCCACACCACCCTGAACACAACCGATCTTGTCTGATCTTGGAAGCTAAGCAGGGTTGGGCCTGGTTAGTACTTGGATGGGAGACCGCCTGGGAATACCAGGTGCTGTAGGCTTTTGCTTTTTCTTACTTCCACCAGCAGGGGTCACTCTCCTCTATGCCTTTTTTCCATTCCTTTTTTCACAAGCGCACACATGCTCCTTTCTTCTTTTCATTTGCTTTCTCTCTTGCGCTATTTAATCCTTGCAAAATACCAGCATCCTTCTCATCACCGTGGGCCTCCAGCATTGTTGCTTATTTACTTTTAATACTAGGCTTCTTTTCACCAGGACCAGCGACTCCCGCATGACTGGAGGCAACCACCGCTGACCTGGAGGCAACCACCGGTAACCTGGAGGCCAGTTTACAGCACAACCCAAGCAAAACACCTTTGCAGGCCACACGAC
The DNA here is from genome assembly GCF_046119375.1 of Phyllobates terribilis. NCBI lineage: Eukaryota > Metazoa > Chordata > Amphibia > Anura > Dendrobatidae > Phyllobates > Phyllobates terribilis. Next base: position 692,463,281 of record NW_027362764.1, read on the forward strand.
CCCCCCGAAGAGCAGCTCAAATTCACTCGCAACCATCTCACCCTCTTCCTTCATTCACTCCTGGGCGTTTCGCTCCACCCCAAGTTGCGGGTCCAGCTTGCTCTTTCTGTCACATCCCCGCGATGAACGGTTTAGCCTGCAGGAGACCCTGCGCCGAGCCATTTTTAAACACATCTGATGCGGCAGGTGTTTCATTGCTCAACAAACAACACCTATAGGGACGGCACAGCCTATGCATCGGTCCTTCGGAGACCGCCCCAGAACGGCCAGAGTTCTCGTACCTACGCGAGCCTGAGGAAGGCTGGCCGGGCGATGGGCCAAGCAGCGTCTACTGGCCATACCACCTTGGATACGTCCGATCTCGGAAGCAAAGCAGAGATGGGTTTGGAAATACTTGGTTGGGACAACTCCTGAGAACACCAGGTATTGTAGACAATTTTGATGACGTTTTGCCATCTTGCCCAGCTCGGCTAGCATGGAGTGGCGCCTTGCTGGACACCGACCTTACGTAAAGAAGAGGCTGGAAGTCCCAAGCCTCCCAAACCCCCCAAGACCTCTAAGATAAGGACGCAACCCCGCCGCCTCTACCAGGCCTCACACCGAGCTCCTTGCCACGGCTAGGAGTGCTTATTGACCCCGCAGCCGGCCGTATGCAAATGATGGCGTTAAAAGCATCTCGCGCTGTGAAGGGGCCAGGCTTTCAGCAGCTGCCCAGGGGATGGTTTTAGAGGGCGACCGCCTAACGAGGGCCAGCAGAAGTAACGTCTTCTTCTTCAAAGAAGCTTGTGTAACTAACCCAATCAGATAGCTGCCCAGGAGCTAACCTCAGTGCTAGGAAGGAGCGGGAGGGAATTGAGGGGGTGGTTCCTGCTAAGGCCCTGAAATAATAATAAGACAGGCAGGAGAGTCTGACGCATGGTGGCGGAAAAGCTGCAGGTGCAAATAGGGAATGTGGTCTCGTGCGAGCAACTTGTGCATGCTCGCTGTGTGTGAGTGTGCGCTTCCAAGGTACGGCGCGCTGCAGACAGTCAAAAGGGTTGCTCCCTTTCATTAAAAGTTAATCCCCGGCTGCAGGCTATTAGAAAGCAACTAACCGCGCTCTACTCACCCTACCCAGGTCTACCGGTGAGTCTCGCCGCTGCTCCCGGCCTGTGGCATTGGCCGCGACGCTGACGCTCCGTCGACAGCGCGGCAGCCGATCAGTGAGCTCAGCGGCTCTGAGCGGGGCGTTCTGTCTACAAGACCTTTTTAAGGAGCCAGCAAAAAAGTGAAGAGAAAGGAAAGCACAAAAGCACCTTATCTTACGAAGCACTGGAAAGGGCAGCCGGCAACCGGACGTCAAAGTGGAAAAGCAGCAAGTGAGAGGCCTGTCTCTGCCTACGGCCACACCACTCTGAACACGCCCGATCTCGTCTGATCTTGGAAGCTAAGCAGGGTTGGGCCT
>NW_027362764.1:692472224-692474724 GCF_046119375.1 Phyllobates terribilis
AGCATTGTTGCTTATTTACTTTTAATACTAGGCTTCTTTTCACCAGGACCAGCGACTCCCGCATGACTGGAGGCAACCACCGCTGACCTGGAGGCAACCACCGGTAACCTGGAGGCCAGTTTACAGCACAACCCAAGCAAAACACCTTTGCAGGCCACACGACCCCCCCGAAGAGCAGCTCAAATTCACTCGCAACCATCTCACCCTCTTCCTTCATTCACTCCTGGGCGTTTCGCTCCACCCCAAGTTGCGGGTCCAGCTTGCTCTTTCTGTCACATCCCCGCGATGAACGGTTTAGCCTACAGGAGACCCTGCGCCGAGCCATTTTTAAACACATCTGATGCGGCAGGTGTTTCATTGCTCAACAAACAACACCTATAGGGACGGCACAGCCTATGCATCGGTCCTTCGGAGACCGCCCCAGAACGGCCAGAGTTCTCGTCCCCACGCGAGCCTGAGGAAGGCTGGCCGGGCGATGGGCCAAGCAGCGTCTACTGGCCATACCACCTTGGATACATCCGATCTCGGAAGCAAAGCAGAGATGGGTTCGGAAATACTTGGTTGGGACACCTCCTGAGAACACCAGGTATTGTAGACAATTTTGATGACGTTTTGCCATCTTGCCCAGCTCGGCTAGCATTGAGTGGCGCCTTGCTGGACACCGACCTTACGTAAAGTAGAGGCTGGAAGTCCCAAGCCTCCCAAGCCCCCCAAGACCTCTAAGATAAGGACGCAACCCCGCCGCCTCTACCAGGCCTCACACCGAGCTCCTTGCCACGGCTAGGAGTGCTTATTGACCCCGCAGCCGGCCGTATGCAAATGATGGCTTTAAAAGCATCTCGCGCTGTGAAGGGGCCAGGCTTTCAGCAGCTGCCCAGGGGATGGTTTTAGAGGGCGACCGCCTAACGAGGGCCAGCAGAAGTAACGTCTTCTTCTTCAAAGAAGCTTGTGTAACTAACCCAATCAGATAGCTGCCCAGGAGCTAACCTCAGTGCTAGGAAGGAGCGGGAGGGAATTGAGGGGGTGGTTCCTGCTAAGGCCCTGAAATAATAATAAGACAGGCAGGAGAGTCTGACGCATGGTGGCGGAAAAGCTGCAGGTGCAAATAGGGAATGTGGTCTCGTGCGAGCAACTTGTGCATGCTCGCTGTGTGTGAGTGTGCGCTTCCAAGGTACGGCGCGCTGCAGACAGTCAAAAGGGTTGCTCCCTTTCATTAAAAGTTAATCCCCGGCTGCAGGCTATTAGAAAGCAACTAACCGCGCTCTACTCACCCTACCCAGGTCTACCGGTGAGTCTCGCCGCTGCTCCCGGCCTGTGGCATTGGCCGCGACGCTGACGCTCCGTCGACAGCGCGGCAGCCGATCAGTGAGCTCAGCGGCTCTGAGCGGGGCGTTCTGTCTACAAGACCTTTTTAAGGAGCCAGCAAAAAAGTGAAGAGAAAGGAAAGCACAAAAGCACCTTATCTTACGAAGCACTGGAAAGGGCAGCCGGCAACCGGACGTCAAAGTGGAAAAGCAGCAAGTGAGAGGCCTGTTTCTGCCTACGGCCACACCACTCTGAACACGCCCGATCTCGTCTGATCTTGGAAGCTAAGCAGGGTTGGGCCTGGTTAGTACTTGGATGGGAGACCACCTGGGAATACCAGGTGCTGTAGGCTTTTGCTTTTTCTTACTTCCACCAGCAGGGGTCAGTCTCCTCTATGCCTTTTTTCCATTCCTTTTTTAACAAGCGCACACATGCTCCTTTCTTCTTTTCATTTGCTTTCTCTCTTGCGCTATTTAATCCTTGCAAAATACCAGCATCCTTCTCATCACCGTGGGCCTCCAGCATTGTTGCTTATTTACTTTTAATACTAGGCTTCTTTTCACCAGGACCAGCGACTCCCGCATGACTGGAGGCAACCACCGCTGACCTGGAGGCAACCACCGGTAACCTGGAGGCCAGATTACAGCACAACCCAAGCAAAACACCTTTGCAGGCCACACGACCCCCCCGAAGAGCAGCTCAAATTCACTCGCAATCATCTCACCCTCTTCCTTCATTCACTCCTGGGCGTTTCGCTCCACCCCAAGTTGCGGGTCCAGCTTGCTCTTTCTGTCACATCCCCGCGATGAACGGTTTAGCCTGCAGGAGACCCTGCGCCGAGCCATTTTTAAACACATCTGATGCGGCAGGTGTTTCATTGCTCAACAAGCAACACCTATAGGGACGGCACAGCCTATGCATCGGTCCTTCAGAGACCGCCCCAGAACGGCCAGAGTTCTCGTCCCCACGCGAGCCTGAGGAAGGCTGGCCGGGCGATGGGCCAAGCAGCGTCTACTGGCCATACCACCTTGGATACGTCCGATCTCGGAAGCAAAGCAGAGATGGGTTCGGAAATACTTGGTTGGGACACCTCCTGAGAACACCAGGTATTGTAGACAATTTTGATGACGTTTTGCCATCTTGCCCAGCTCGGCTAGCATTGAGTGGCGCCTTGCTGGACACCGACCTTACGTAA
>NW_027362764.1:692479724-692499724 GCF_046119375.1 Phyllobates terribilis
TCACCCTCTTCCTTCATTCACTCCTGGGCGTTTCGCTCCACCCCAAGTTGCGGGTCCAGCTTGCTCTTTCTGTCACATCCCCGCGATGAACGGTTTAGCCTGCAGGAGACCCTGCGCCGAGCCATTTTTAAACACATCTGATGCGGCAGGTGTTTCATTGCTCAACAAACAACACCTATAGGGACGGCACAGCCTATGCATCGGTCCTTCGGAGACCGCCCCAGAACGGCCAGAGTTCTCGTCCCCACGCGAGCCTGAGGAAGGCTGGCCGGGCAATGGGCCAAGCAGCGTCTACTGGCCATACCACCTTGGATACGTCCGATCTCGGAAGCAAAGCAGAGATGGGTTCGGAAATACTTGGTTGGGACACCTCCTGAGAACACCAGGTATTGTAGACAATTTTGATGACGTTTTGCCATCTTGCCCAGCTCGGCTAGCAATGAGTGGCGCCTTGCTGGACACCGACCTTACGTAAAGTAGAGGCTGGAAGTCCCAAGCCTCCCAAGCCCCCCAAGACCTCTAAGATAAGGACGCAACCTCGCCGCCTCTACCAGGCCTCACACCGAGCTCCTTGCCACGGCTAGGAGTGCTTATTGACCCTGCAGCCGGCCGTATGCAAATGATGGCGTTAAAAGCATCTCGCGCTGTGAAGGGGCCAGGCTTTCAGCAGCTGCCCAGGGGATGGTTTTAGAGGGCGACCGCCTAACGAGGGCCAGCAGAAGTAACGTCTTCTTCTTCAAAGAAGCTTGTGTAACTAACCCAATCAGACAGCTGCCCAGGAGCTAACCTCAGTGCTAGGAAGGAGCGGGAGGGAATTGAGGGGGTGGTTCCTGCTAAGGCCCTGAAATAATAATAAGACAGGCAGGAGAGTCTGACGCATGGTGGCGGAAAAGCTGCAGGTGCAAATAGGGAATGTGGTCTCGTGCGAGCAACTTGTGCATGCTCGCTGTGTGTGAGTGTGCGCTTTCTAGGTACGGCGCGCTGCAGACAGTCAAAAGGGTTGCTCCCTTTCATTAAAAGTTAATCCCCGGCTGCAGGCTATTAGAAAGCAACTAACCGCGCTCTACTCACCCTACCCAGGTGTACCGGTGAGTCTCGCCGCTGCTCCCGGCCTGTGGCATTGGCCGCGACGCTGACGTTCCGTCGACAGCGCGGCAGCCGATCAGTGAGCTCTGCGGCTCTGAGCGGGGCGTTCTGTCTACAAGACCTTTTTAAGGAGCCAGCAAAAAAGTGAAGAGAAAGGAAAGCACAAAAGCACCTTGTCTTACTAAGCACTGGAAAGGGCAGCCGGCAACCGGACGTCAAAGTGGAAAAGCAGCAAGTGAGAGGCTTTTCTGCCTACGGCCACACCACCCTGAACATGCCCGATCTCGTCTGATCTCGGAAGCTAAGCAGGGTGAGGCCTGGTTAGTACTTGGATGGGAGGCCGCCTGGGAATACCAGGTGCTGTAGGCTTTTGCTTTTTCTTACTTCCACCAGCAGGGGTCACTCTCCTCTATGCCTTTTTTCCATTCCTTTTTTCACAAGCGCACACATGCTCCTTTCTTCTTTTCATTTGCTTTCTCTCTTGCGCTATTTAATCCTTGCAAAATACCAGCATCCTTCTCATCACCGTGGGCCTCCAGCATTGTTGCTTATTTACTTTTAATACTAGGCTTCTTTTCACCAGGACCAGCGACTCCCGCATGACTGGAGGCAACCACCGCTGACCTGGAGGCAACCACCGGTAACCTGGAGGCCAGTTTACAGCACAACCCAAGCAAAACACCTTTGCAGGCCACACGACCCCCCCGAAGAGCAGCTCAAATTCACTCGCAACCATCTCACCCTCTTCCTTCATTCACTCCTGGGCGTTTCGCTCCACCCCAAGTTGCGGGTCCAGCTTGCTCTTTCTGTCACATCCCCGCGATGAACGGTTTAGCCTGCAGGAGACCCTGCGCCGAGCCATTTTTAAACACATCTGATGCGGCAGGTGTTTCATTGCTCAACAAACAACACCTATAGGGATGGCACAGCCTATGCATCGGTCCTTCGGAGACCGCCCCAGAACGGCCAGAGTTCTCGTCCCCACGCGAGCCTGAGGAAGGCTGGCCAGGCGATGGGCCAAGCAGCGTCTACTGGCCATACCACCTTGGATACGTCCGATCTCGCAAGCAAAGCAGAGATGGGTTCGGAAATACTTGGTTGGGACACCTCCTGAGAACACCAGGTATTGTAGACAATTTTGATGACGTTTTGCCATCTTGCCCAGCTCGGCTAGCATTGAGTGGCGCCTTGCTGGACACCGACCTTACGTAAAGTAGAGGCTGGAAGTCCCAAGCCTCCCAAGCCCCCCAAGACCTCTAAGATAAGGACGCAACCCCGCCGCCTCTACCAGGCCTCACACCGAGCTCCTTGCCACGGCTAGGAGTGCTTATTGACCCCGCAGCCGGCCGTATGCAAATGATGGTGTTAAAAGCATCTCGCGCTGTGAAGGGGCCAGGCTTTCAGCAGCTGCCCAGGGGATGGTTTTAGAGGGCGACCGCCTAACGAGGGCCAGCAGAAGTAACGTCTTCTTCTTCAAAGAAGCTTGTGTAACTAACCCAATCAGACAGCTGCCCAGGAGCTAACCTCAGTGCTAGGAAGGAGCGGGAGGGAATTGAGGGGGTGGTTCCTGCTAAGGCCCTGAAATAATAATAAGACAGGCAGGAGAGTCTGACGCATGGTGGCGGAAAAGCTGCAGGTGCAAATAGGGAATGTGGTCTCGTGCGAGCAACTTGTGCATGCTCGCTGTGTGTGAGTGTGCGCTTTCTAGGTACGGCGCGCTGCAGACAGTCAAAAGGGTTGCTCCCTTTCATTAAAAGTTAATCCCCGGCTGCAGGCTATTAGAAAGCAACTAACCGCGCTCTACTCACCCTACCCAGGTGTACCGGTGAGTCTCGCCGCTGCTCCCGGCCTGTGGCATTGGCCGCGACGCTGACGTTCCGTCGACAGCGCGGCAGCCGATCAGTGAGCTCTGCGGCTCTGAGCGGGGCGTTCTGTCTACAAGACCTTTTTAAGGAGCCAGCAAAAAAGTGAAGAGAAAGGAAAGCACAAAAGCACCTTGTCTTACTAAGCACTGGAAAGGGCAGCCGGCAACCGGACGTCAAAGTGGAAAAGCAGCAAGTGAGAGGCTTTTCTGCCTACGGCCACACCACCCTGAACATGCCCGATCTCGTCTGATCTCGGAAGCTAAGCAGGGTGAGGCCTGGTTAGTACTTGGATGGGAGGCCGCCTGGGAATACCAGGTGCTGTAGGCTTTTGCTTTTTCTTACTTCCACCAGCAGGGGTCACTCTCCTCTATGCCTTTTTTCCATTCCTTTTTTCACAAGCGCACACATGCTCCTTTCTTCTTTTCATTTGCTTTCTCTCTTGCGCTATTTAATCCTTGCAAAATACCAGCATCCTTCTCATCACCGTGGGCCTCCAGCATTGTTGCTTATTTACTTTTAATACTAGGCTTCTTTTCACCAGGACCAGCGACTCCCGCATGACTGGAGGCAACCACCGCTGACCTGGAGGCAACCACCGGTAACCTGGAGGCCAGTTTACAGCACAACCCAAGCAAAACACCTTTGCAGGCCACACGACCCCCCCGAAGAGCAGCTCAAATTCACTCGCAACCATCTCACCCTCTTCCTTCATTCACTCCTGGGCGTTTCGCTCCACCCCAAGTTGCGGGTCCAGCTTGCTCTTTCTGTCACATCCCCGCGATGAACGGTTTAGCCTGCAGGAGACCCTGCGCCGAGCCATTTTTAAACACATCTGATGCGGCAGGTGTTTCATTGCTCAACAAACAACACCTATAGGGATGGCACAGCCTATGCATCGGTCCTTCGGAGACCGCCCCAGAACGGCCAGAGTTCTCGTCCCCACGCGAGCCTGAGGAAGGCTGGCCAGGCGATGGGCCAAGCAGCGTCTACTGGCCATACCACCTTGGATACGTCCGATCTCGCAAGCAAAGCAGAGATGGGTTCGGAAATACTTGGTTGGGACACCTCCTGAGAACACCAGGTATTGTAGACAATTTTGATGACGTTTTGCCATCTTGCCCAGCTCGGCTAGCATTGAGTGGCGCCTTGCTGGACACCGACCTTACGTAAAGTAGAGGCTGGAAGTCCCAAGCCTCCCAAGCCCCCCAAGACCTCTAAGATAAGGACGCAACCCCGCCGCCTCTACCAGGCCTCACACCGAGCTCCTTGCCACGGCTAGGAGTGCTTATTGACCCCGCAGCCGGCCGTATGCAAATGATGGTGTTAAAAGCATCTCGCGCTGTGAAGGGGCCAGGCTTTCAGCAGCTGCCCAGGGGATGGTTTTAGAGGGCGACCGCCTAACGAGGGCCAGCAGAAGTAACGTCTTCTTCTTCAAAGAATCTTGTGTAACTAACCCAATCAGACAGCTGCCCAGGAGCTAACCTCAGTGCTAGGAAGGAGCGGGAGGGAATTGAGGGGGTGGTTCCTGCTAAGGCCCTGAAATAATAATAAGACAGGCAGGAGAGTCTGACGCATGGTGGCGGAAAAGCTGCAGGTGCAAATAGGGAATGTGGTCTCGTGCGAGCAACTTGTGCATGCTCGCTGTGTGTGAGTGTGCGCTTCCTAGGTACGGCGCGCTGCAGACAGTCAAAAGGGTTGCTCCCTTTCATTAAAAGTTAATCCCCGGCTGCAGGCTATTAGAAAGCAACTAACCGCGCTCTACTCACCCTACCCAGGTCTACCGGTGAGTCTCGCCGCTGCTCCGGGCCTGTGGCATTGGCCGCGACGCTGACGTTCCGTCGACAGCGCGGCAGCCGATCAGTGAGCTCAGCAGCTCTGAGCGGGGCGTTCTGTCTACAAGACCTTTTTAAGGAGCCAGCAAAAAAGTGAAGAGAAAAGAAAGCACAAAAGCACCTTGTCTTACTAAGCACTGGAAAGGGCAGCCGGCAACCGGACGTCAAAGTGGAAAAGCAGCAAGTGAGAGGCCTGTCTCTGCCTACAGCCACACCACCCTGAACATGACCGATCTCGTCTGATCTTGGAAGCTAAGCAGGGTCAGGCCTGGTTAGTACTTGGATGGGTGACTGCCTGGGAATACCAGGTGCTGTAGGCTTTTGCCTTTTCTTACTTCCACCAGCAGGGGTCACTCTCCTCTATGCCTTTTTTCCATTCCTTTTTTCACAAGCGCACACATGCTCCTTTCTTCTTTTCATTTGCTTTCTCTCTTGCGCTATTTAATCCTTGCAAAATACCAGCATCCTTCTCATCACCGTGGGCCTCCAGCATTGTTGCTTATTTACTTTTAATACTAGGCTTCTTTTCACCAGGACCAGCGACTCCCGCATGACTGGAGGCAACCACCGCTGACCTGGAGGCAACCACCGGTAACCTGGAGGCCAGTTTACAGCACAACCCAAGCAAAACACCTTTGCAGGCCACACGACCCCCCCGAAGAGCAGCTCAAATTCACTCGCAACCATCTCACCCTCTTCCTTCATTCACTCCTGGGCGTTTCGCTCCACCCCAAGTTGCGGGTCCAGCTTGCTCTTTCTGTCACATCCCCGCGATGAACGGTTTAGCCTGCAGGAGACCCTGCGCCGAGCCATTTTTAAACACATCTGATGCGGCAGGTGTTTCATTGCTCAACAAACAACACCTATAGGGACGGCACAGCCTATGCATCGGTCCTTCGGAGACCGCCCCAGAACGGCCAGAGTTCTCGTCCCCACGCGAGCCTGAGGAAGGCTGGCCAGGCGATGGGCCAAGCAGCGTCTACTGGCCATACCACCTTGGATACGTCCGATCTCGCAAGCAAAGCAGAGATGGGTTCGGAAATACTTGGTTGGGACACCTCCTGAGAACACCAGGTATTGTAGACAATTTTGATGACGTTTTGCCATCTTGCCCAGCTCGGCTAGCATTGAGTGGCGCCTTGCTGGACACCGACCTTACGTAAAGTAGAGGCTGGAAGTCCCAAGCCTCCCAAGCCCCCCAAGACCTCTAAGATAAGAACGCAACCCCGCCGCCTCTACCAGGCCTCACACCGAGCTCCTTGCCACGGCTAGGAGTGCTTATTGACCCCGCAGCCGGCCGTATGCAAATGATGGTGTTAAAAGCATCTCGCGCTGTGAAGGGGCCAGGCTTTCAGCAGCTGCCCAGGGGATGGTTTTAGAGGGCGACCGCCTAACGAGGGCCAGCAGAAGTAACGTCTTCTTCTTCAAAGAATCTTGTGTAACTAACCCAATCAGACAGCTGCCCAGGAGCTAACCTCAGTGCTAGGAAGGAGCGGGAGGGAATTGAGGGGGTGGTTCCTGCTAAGGCCCTGAAATAATAATAAGACAGGCAGGAGAGTCTGACGCATGGTGGCGGAAAAGCTGCAGGTGCAAATAGGGAATGTGGTCTCGTGCGAGCAACTTGTGCATGCTCGCTGTGTGTGAGTGTGCGCTTCCTAGGTACGGCGCGCTGCAGACAGTCAAAAGGGTTGCTCCCTTTCATTAAAAGTTAATCCCCGGCTGCAGGCTATTAGAAAGCAACTAACCGCGCTCTACTCACCCTACCCAGGTCTACCGGTGAGTCTCGCCGCTGCTCCCGGCCTGTGGCATTGGCCGCGACGCTGACGTTCCGTCGACAGCGCGGCAGCCGATCAGTGAGCTCAGCAGCTCTGAGCGGGGCGTTCTGTCTACAAGACCTTTTTAAGGAGCCAGCAAAAAAGTGAAGAGAAAAGAAAGCACAAAAGCACCTTGTCTTACTAAGCACTGGAAAGGGCAGCCGGCAACCGGACGTCAAAGTGGAAAAGCAGCAAGTGAGAGGCCTGTCTCTGCCTACAGCCACACCACCCTGAACACGCCCGATCTCGTCTGATCTCGGAAGCTAAGCAGGGTCAGGCCTGGTTAGTACTTGGATGGGTGACCGCCTGGGAATACCAGGTGCTGTAGGCTTTTGCCTTTTCTTACTTCCACCAGCAGGGGTCACTCTCCTCTATGCCTTTTTTCCATTCCTTTTTTCACAAGCGCACACATGCTCCTTTCTTCTTTTCATTTGCTTTCTCTCTTGCGCTATTTAATCCTTGCAAAATACCAGCATCCTTCTCATCACCGTGGGCCTCCAGCATTGTTGCTTATTTACTTTTAATACTAGGCTTCTTTTCACCAGGACCAGCGACTCCCGCATGACTGGAGGCAACCACCGCTGACCTGGAGGCAACCACCGGTAACCTGGAGGCCAGTTTACAGCACAACCCAAGCAAAACACCTTTGCAGGCCACACGACCCCCCCGAAGAGCAGCTCAAATTCACTCGCAACCATCTCACCCTCTTCCTTCATTCACTCCTGGGCGTTTCGCTCCACCCCAAGTTGCGGGTCCAGCTTGCTCTTTCTGTCACATCCCCGCGATGAACGGTTTAGCCTGCAGGAGACCCTGCGCCGAGCCATTTTTAAACACATCTGATGCGGCAGGTGTTTCATTGCTCAACAAACAACACCTATAGGGACGGCACAGCCTATGCATCGGTCCTTCGGAGACCGCCCCAGAACGGCCAAAGTTCTCGTCCCCACGCGAGCCTGAGGAAGGCTGGCCGGGCGATGGGCCAAGCAGCGTCTACTGGCCATACCACCTTGCATACGTCCGATCTCGGAAGCAAAGCAGAGATGGGTTCGGAAATACTTGGTTGGGACACCTCCTGAGAACACCAGGTATTGTAGACAATTTTGATGACGTTTTGCCATCTTGCCCAGCTCGGCTAGCATTGAGTGGCGCCTTGCTGGACACCGACCTTACGTAAAGTAGAGGCTGGAAGTCCCAAGCATCCCAAGCCCCCCAAGACCTCTAAGATAAGGACGCAACCCCGCCGCCTCTACCAGGCCTCACACCGAGCTCCTTGCCACGGCTAGGAGTGCTTATTGACCCCGCAGCCGGCCGTATGCAAATGATGGCGTTAAAAGCATCTCGCGCTGTGAAGGGGCCAGGCTTTCAGCAGCTGCCCAGGGGATGGTTTTAGAGGGCGACCGCCTAACGAGGGCCAGCAGAAGTAACGTCTTCTTCTTCAAAGAAGCTTGTGTAACTAACCCAATCAGACAGCTGCCCAGGAGCTAACCTCAGTGCTAGGAAGGAGCGGGAGGGAATTGAGGGGGTGGTTCCTGCTAAGGCCCTGAAATAATAATAAGACAGGCAGGAGAGTCTGACGCATGGTGGCGGAAAAGCTGCAGGTGCAAATAGGGAATGTGGTCTCGTGCGAGCAACTAGTGCATGCTCGCTGTGTGTGAGAGTGCGCTTCCTAGGTACGGCGCGCTGCAGACAGTCAAAAGGGTTGCTCCCTTTCATTAAAAGTTAATCCCCGGCTGCAGGCTATTAGAAAGCAACTAACCGCGCTCTACTCACCCTACCCAGGTCTACCGGTGAGTCTCGCCGCTGCTCCCGGCCTGTGGCATTGGCCGCGACGCTGACGTTCCGTGGACAGCGCGGCAGCCGATCAGTGAGCTCAGCGGCTCTGAGCGGGGCGTTCTGTCTACAAGACCTTTTTAAGGAGCCAGCAAAAAAGTGAAGAGAAAAGAAAGCACAAAAGCACCTTGTCTTACTAAGCACTGGAAAGGGCAGCCGGCAACCGGACGTCAAAGTGGAAAAGCAGCAAGTGAGAGGCCTGTCTCTGCCTACGGCCACACCACCCTGAACACGCCTGATCTCGTCTGATCTCGGAAGCTAAGCAGGGTTGGGCCTGGTTAGTACTTGGATGGGAGACTGCCTGGGAATACCAGGTGCTGTAGACTTTTGCCTTTTCTTACTTCCACCAGCAGGGGTCACTCTCCTCTATGCCTTTTTTCCATTCCTTTTTTCACAAGCGCACACATGCTCCTTTCTTCTTTTCATTTGCTTTCTCTCTTGCGCTATTTAATCCTTGCAAAATACCAGCATCCTTCTCATCACCGTGGGCCTCCAGCATTGTTGCTTATTTACTTTTAATACTAGGCTTCTTTTCACCAGGACCAGCGACTCCCGCATGACTGGAGGCAACCACCGCTGACCTGGAGGCAACCACCGGTAACCTGGAGGCCAGTTTACAGCACAACCCAAGCAAAACACCTTTGCAGGCCACACGACCCCCCCGAAGAGCAGCTCAAATTCACTCGCAACCATCTCACCCTCTTCCTTCATTCACTCCTGGGCGTTTCGCTCCACCCCAAGTTGCGGGTCCAGCTTGCTCTTTCTGTCACATCCCCGCGATGAACGGTTTAGCCTGCAGGAGACCCTGCGCCGAGCCATTTTTAAACACATCTGATGCGGCAGGTGTTTCATTGCTCAACAAACAACACCTATAGGGACGGCACAGCCTATGCATCGGTCCTTCGGAGACCGCCCCAGAACGGCCAGAGTTCTCGTCCCCACGCGAGCCTGAGGAAGGCTGGCCGGGCGATGGGCCAAGCAGCGTCTACTGGCCATACCACCTTGGATACGTCCGATCTCGGAAGCAAAGCAGAGATGGGTTCGGAAATACTTGGTTGGGACACCTCCTGAGAACACCAGGTATTGTAGACAATTTTGATGACGTTTTGCCATCTTGCCCAGCTCGGCTAGCATTGAGTGGCGCCTTGCTGGACACCGACCTTACGTAAAGTAGAGGCTGGAAGTCCCAAGCCTCCCAAGCCCCCCAAGACCTCTAAGATAAGGACGCAACCCCGCCGCCTCTACCAGGCCTCACACCGAGCTCCTTGCCACGGCTAGGAGTGCTTATTGACCCTGCAGCCGGCCGTATGCAAATGATGGCGTTAAAAGCATCTCGCGCTGTGAAGGGGCCAGGCTTTCAGCAGCTGCCCAGGGGATGGTTTTAGAGGGCGACCGCCTAACGAGGGCCAGCAGAAGTAACGTCTTCTTCTTCAAAGAATCTTGTGTAACTAACCCAATCAGACAGCTGCCCAGGAGCTAACCTCAGTGCTAGGAAGGAGCGGGAGGGAATTGAGGGGGTGGTTCCTGCTAAGGCCCTGAAATAATAATAAGACAGGCAGGAGAGTCTGACGCATGGTGGCGGAAAAGCTGCAGGTGCAAATAGGGAATGTGGTCTCGTGCGAGCAACTTGTGCATGCTCGCTGTGTGTGAGTGTGCGCTTCCTAGGTACGGCGTGCTGCAGACAGTCAAAAGGGTTGCTCCCTTTCATTAAAAGTTAATCCCCGGCTGCAGGCTATTAGAAAGCAACTAACCGCGCTCTACTCACCCTACCCAGGTCTACCGGTGAGTCTCGCCGCTGCTCCCGGCCTGTGGCATTGGCCGTGACGCTGACGTTCCGTCGACAGCGCGGCAGCCGATCAGTGAGCTCAGCGGCTCTGAGCGGGGCGTTCTGTCTACAAGACCTTTTTAAGGAGCCAGCAAAAAAGTGAAGAGAAAGGAAATCACAAAAGCACCTTGTCTTACTAAGCACTGGAAAGGGCAGCCGGCAACCGGACGTCAAAGTGGAAAAGCAGCAAGTGAGAGGCCTGTCTCTGCCTACGGCAACACCACCCTGAACACACCCGATCTCGTCTGATCTCGGAAGCTAAGCAGGGTTGGGCCTGGTTAGTACTTGGTTGGGAGACTGCCTGGGAATACCAGGTGCTGTAGGCTTTTGCTTTTTCTTACTTCCACCAGCAGGGGTCACTCTCCTCTATGCCTTTTTTCCATTCCTTTTTTCACAAGCGCACACATGCTCCTTTCTTCTTTTCATTTGCTTTCTCTCTTGCGCTATTTAATCCTTGCAAAATACCAGCATCCTTCTCATCACCGTGGGCCTCCAGCATTGTTGCTTATTTACTTTTAATACTTTTAGGCTTCTTTTCACCAGGACCAGCGACTCCCGCATGACTGGAGGCAACCACCGCTGACCTGGAGGCAACCACCGGTAACCTGGAGGCCAGTTTACAGCACAACCCAAGCAAAACACCTTTGCAGGCCACACGACCCCCCCGAAGAGCAGCTCAAATTCACTCGCAACCATCTCACCCTCTTCCTTCATGCACTCCTGGGCGTTTCGCTCCACCCCTAGTTGCGGGTCCAGCTTGCTCTTTCTGTCACATCCCCGCGATGAACGGTTTAGCCTGCAGGAGACCCTGCGCCGAGCCATTTTTAAACACATCTGATGCGGCAGGTGTTTCATTGCTCAACAAACAACACCTATAGGGACGGCACAGCCTATCAATCGGTCCTTCGGAGACCGCCCCAGAACGGCCAGAGTTCTCGTCCCCACGCGAGCCTGAGGAAGGCTGGCCAGGCGATGGGCCAAGCAGCGTCTACTGGCCATACCACCTTGGATACGTCCGATCTCGCAAGCAAAGCAGAGATGGGTTTGGAAATACTTGGTTGGGACACCTCCTGAGAACACCAGGTATTGTAGACAATTTTGATGACGTTTTGCCATCTTGCCCAGCTCGGCTAGCATTGAGTGGCGCCTTGCTGGACACCGACCTTACGTAAAGTAGAGGCTGGAAGTCCCAAGCCTCCCAAGCCCCCCAAGACCTCTAAGATAAGGACGCAACCCCGCCGCCTCTACCAGGCCTCACACCGAGCTCCTTGCCACGGCTAGGAGTGCTTATTGACCCCGCAGCCGGCCGTATGCAAATGATGGCGTTAAAAGCATCTCGCGCTGTGAAGGGGCCAGGCTTTCAGCAGCTGCCCAGGGGATGGTTTTAGAGGGCGACCGCCTAACGAGGGCCAGCAGAAGTAACGTCTTCTTCTTCAAAGAAGCTTGTGTAACTAACCCAATCAGACAGCTGCCCAGGAGCTAACCTCAGTGCTAGGAAGGAGCGGGAGGGAATTGAGGGGGTGGTTCCTGCTAAGGCCCTGAAATAATAATAAGACAGGCAGGAGAGTCTGACGCATGGTGGCGGAAAAGCTGCAGGTGCAAATAGGGAATGTGGTCTCGTGCGAGCAACTTGTGCATGCTCGCTGTGTGTGAGTGTGCGCTTCCTAGGTACGGCGCGCTGCAGACAGTCAAAAGGGTTGCTCCCTTTCATTAAAAGTTAATCCCCGGCTGCAGGCTATTAGAAAGCAACTAACCGCGCTCTACTCACCCTACCCAGGTCTACCGGTGAGTCTCGCCGCTGCTCCCGGCCTGTGGCATTGGCCGCGACGCTGACGTTCCGTCGACAGCGCGGCAGCCGATCAGTGAGCTCAGCGGCTCTGAGCGGGGCGTTCTGTCTACAAGACCTTTTTAAGGAGCCAGCAAAAAAGTGAAGAGAAAGGAAAGCACAAAAGCACCTTGTCTTACTAAGCACTGGAAAGGGCAGCCGGCAACCGGACGTCAAAGTGGAAAAGCAGCAAGTGAGAGGCTTGTCTCTGCCTACGGCCACACCACCCTGAACACACCTGATCTTGTCTAATCTTGGAAGCTAAGCAGGGTTGGGCCTGGTTAGTACTTGGATGGGAGACCGCCTGGGAATACCAGGTGCTGTAGGCTTTTGCTTTTTCTTACTTCCACCAGCAGGGGTCACTCTCCTCTATGCCTTTTTTCCATTCCTTTTTTCACAAGCGCACACATGCTCCTTTCTTCTTTTCATTTGCTTTCTCTCTTGCGCTATTTAATCCTTGCAAAATACCAGCATCCTTCTCATCACCGTGGGCCTCCAGCATTGTTGCTTATTTACTTTTAATACTAGGCTTCTTTTCACCAGGACCAGCGACTCCCGCATGACTGGAGGCAACCACCGCTGACCTGGAGGCAACCACCGGTAACCTGGAGGCCAGTTTACAGCACAACCCAAGCAAAACACCTTTGCAGGCCACACGACCCCCCCGAAGAGCAGCTCAAATTCACTCGCAACCATCTCACCCTCTTCCTTCATTCACTCCTGGGCGTTTCGCTCCACCCCAAGTTGCGGGTCCAGCTTGCTCTTTCTGTCACATCCCCGCGATGAACGGTTTAGCCTGCAGGAGACCCTGCGCCGAGCCATTTTTAAACACATCTGATGCGGCAGGTGTTTCATTGCTCAACAAACAACACCTATAGGGACGGCACAGCCTATGCATCGGTCCTTCGGAGACCGCCCCAGAACGGCCAGAGTTCTCGTCCCCACGCGAGCCTGAGGAAGGCTGGCCGGGCGATGGGCCAAGCAGCGTCTACTGGCCATACCACCTTGGATACGTCCGATCTCGGAAGCAAAGCAGAGATGGGTTCGGAAATACTTGGTTGGGACACCTCCTGAGAACACCAGGTATTGTAGACAATTTTGATGACGTTTTGCCATCTTGCCCAGCTCGGCTAGCATTGAGTGGCGCCTTGCTGGACACCGACCTTACGTAAAGTAGAGGCTGGAAGTCTCAAGCATCCCAAGCCCCCCAAGACCTCTAAGATAAGGACGCAACCCCGCCGCCTCTACCAGGCCTCACACCGAGCTCCTTGCCACGGCTAGGAGTGCTTATTGACCCCGCAGCCGGCCGTATGCAAATGATGGCGTTAAAAGCATCTCGCGCTGTGAAGGGGCCAGGCTTTCAGCAGCTGCCCAGGGGATGGTTTTAGAGGGCGACCGCCTAACGAGGGCCAGCAGAAGTAACGTCTTCTTCTTCAAAGAATCTTGTGTAACTAACCCAATCAGACAGCTGCTCAGGAGCTAACCTCAGTGCTAGGAAGGAGCGGGAGGGAATTGAGGGGGTGGTTCCTGCTAAGGCCCTGAAATAATAATAAGACAGGCAGGAGAGTCTGACGCATGGTGGCGGAAAAGCTGCAGGTGCAAATAGGGAATGTGGTCTCGTGCGAGCAACTTGTGCATGCTCGTTGTGTGTGAGTGTGCGCTTCCTAGGTACGGCGTGCTGCAGACAGTCAAAAGGGTTGCTCCCTTTCATTAAAAGTTAATCCCCGGCTGCAGGCTATTAGAAAGCAACTAACCGCGCTCTACTCACCCTACCCAGGTCTACCGGTGAGTCTCGCCGCTGCTCCCGGCCTGTGGCATTGGCCGCGACGCTGACGTTCCGTCGACAGCGCGGCAGCCGATCAGTGAGCTCAGCGGCTCTGAGCGGGGCGTTCTGTCTACAAGACCTTTTTAAGGAGCCAGCAAAAAAGTGAAGAGAAAGGAAAGCACAAAAGCACCTTGTCTTACTAAGCACTGGAAAGGGCAGCCGGCAACCGGACGTCAAAGTGGAAAAGCAGCAAGTGAGAGGCCTGTCTCTGCCTATGGCCACACCACCCTGAACACGCCTGATCTCGTCTGATCTTGGAAGCTAAGCAGGGTCGGGCCTGATTAGTACTTGGATGGGAGACCGCCTGGGAATACCAGGTGCTGTAGGCTTTTGCTTTTTCTTACTTCCACCAGCAGGGGTCACTCTCCTCTATGCCTTTTTTCCATTCCTTTTTTCACAAGCGCACACATGCTCCTTTCTTCTTTTCATTTGCTTTCTCTCTTGCGCTATTTAATCCTTGCAAAATACCAGCATCCTTCTCATCACCGTGGGCCTCCAGCATTGTTGCTTATTTACTTTTAATACTAGGCTTCTTTTCACCAGGACCAGCGACTCCCGCATGACTGGAGGCAACCACCGCTGACCTGGAGGCAACCACCGGTAACCTGGAGGCCAGTTTACAGCACAACCCAAGCAAAACACCTTTGCAGGCCACACGACCCCCCTGAAGAGCAGCTCAAATTCACTCGCAACCATCTCACCCTCTTCCTTCATTCACTCCTGGGCGTTTCGCTCCACCCCAAGTTGCGGGTCCAGCTTGCTCTTTCTGTCACATCCCCGCGATGAACGGTTTAGCCTGCAGGAGACCCTGCGCCGAGCCATTTTTAAACACATCTGATGCGGCAGGTGTTTCATTGCTCAACAAACAACACCTATAGGGACGGCACAGCCTATGCATCGGTCCTTCGGAGACCGCCCCAGAACGGCCAGAGTTCTCGTCCCCACGCGAGCCTGAGGAAGGCTGGCCAGGCGATGGGCCAAGCAGCGTCTACTGGCCATACCACCTTGGATACGTCCGATCTCGGAAGCAAAGCAGAGATGGGTTCGGAAATACTTGGTTGGGACACCTCCTGAGAACACCAGGTATTGTAGACAATTTTGATGACGTTTTGCCATCTTGCCCAGCTCGGCTAGCATTGAGTGGCGCCTTGCTGGACACCGACCTTACGTAAAGTAGAGGCTGGAAGTCCCAAGCCTCCCAAGCCCCCCAAGACCTCTAAGATAAGGACGCAACCTCGCCGCCTCTACCAGGCCTCACACCGAGCTCCTTGCCACGGCTAGGAGTGCTTATTGACCCCGCAGCCGGCCGTATGCAAATGATGGCGTTAAAAGCATCTCGCGCTGTGAAGGGGCCAGGCTTTCAGCAGCTGCCCAGGGGATGGTTTTAGAGGGCGACCGCCTAACGAGGGCCAGCAGAAGTAACGTCTTCTTCTTCAAAGAATCTTGTGTAACTAACCCAATCAGACAGCTGCCCAGGAGCTAACCTCAGTGCTAGGAAGGAGCGGGAGGGAATTGAGGGGGTGGTTCCTGCTAAGGCCCTGAAATAATAATAAGACAGGCAGGAGAGTCTGACGCATGGTGGCGGAAAAGCTGCAGGTGCAAATAGGGAATGTGGTCTCGTGCGAGCAACTTGTGCATGCTCGCTGTGTGTGAGTGTGCGCATCCTAGGTACGGCGCGCTGCAGACAGTCAAAAGGGTTGCTCCCTTTCATTAAAAGTTAATCCCCGGCTGCAGGCTATTAGAAAGCAACTAACCGCGCTCTACTCACCCTACCCAGGTCTACCGGTGAGTCTCGCCGCTGCTCCCGGCCTGTGGCATTGGCCGCGACGCTGACGTTCCGTCGACAGCGCGGCAGCCGATCAGTGAGCTCAGCGGCTCTGAGTGGGGCGTTCTGTCTACAAGACCTTTTTAAGGAGCCAGCAAAAAAGTGAAGAGAAAAGAAAGCACAAAAGCACCTTGTCTTACTAAGCACTGGAAAGGGCAGCCGGCAACCGGACGTCAAAGTGGAAAAGCAGCAAGTGAGAGGCCTGTCTCTGCCTACGGCCACACCACCCTGAACACGCCTGATCTCGTCTGATCTTGGAAGCTAAGCAGGGTCGGGCCTGGTTAGTACTTGGATGGGAGACCGCCTGGGAATACCAGGTGCTGTAGGCTTTTGCTTTTTCTTACTTCCACCAGCAGGGGTCACTCTCCTCTATGCCTTTTTTCCATTCCTTTTTTCACAAGCGCACACATGCTCCTTTCTTCTTTTCATTTGCTTTCTCTCTTGCGCTATTTAATCCTTGCAAAATACCAGCATCCTTCTCATCACCGTGGGCCTCCAGCATTGTTGCTTATTTACTTTTAATACTAGGCTTCTTTTCACCAGGACCAGCGACTCCCGCATGACTGGAGGCAACCACCGCTGACCTGGAGGCAACCACCGGTAACCTGGAGGCCAGTTTACAGCACAACCCAAGCAAAACACCTTTGCAGGCCACACGACCCCCCCGAAGAGCAGCTCAAATTCACTCGCAACCATCTCACCCTCTTCCTTCATTCACTCCTGGGCGTTTCGCTCCACCCCAAGTTGCGGGTCCAGCTTGCTCTTTCTGTCACATCCCCGCGATGAACGGTTTAGCCTGCAGGAGACCCTGCGCCGAGCCATTTTTAAACACATCTGATGCGGCAGGTGTTTCATTGCTCAACAAACAACACCTATAGGGACGGCACAGCCTATGCATCGGTCCTTCGGAGACCGCCCCAGAACGGCCAGAGTTCTCGTCCCCACGCAAGCCTGAGGAAGGCTGGCCGGGCGATGGGCCAAGCAGCGTCTACTGGCCATACCACCTTGGATACGTCCGATCTCGGAAGCAAAGCAGAGATGGGTTCGAAAATACTTGGTTGGGACACCTCCTGAGATCACCAGGCATTGTAGACAATTTTGATGACGTTTTGCCATCTTGCCCAGCTCGGCTAGCATTGAGTGGCGTCTTGCTGGACACCGACCTTACGTAAAGTAGAGGCTGGAAGTCCCAAGCATCCCAAGCCCCCCAAGACGTCTAAGATAAGGACGCAACCCCGCCGCTTCTACCAGGCCTCACACCGAGCTCCTTGCCACGGCTAGGAGTGCTTATTGACCCCACAGCCGGCCGTATGCAAATGATGGCGTTAAAAGCATCTCGCGCTGTGAAGGGGCCAGGCTTTCAGCAGCTGCCCAGGGGATGGTTTTAGAGGGCGACCGCCTAACGAGGGCCAGCAGAAGTAACGTCTTCTTCTTCAAAGAATCTTGTGTAACTAACCCAATCAGACAGCTGCCCAGGAGCTAACCTCAGTGCTAGGAAGGAGCGGGAGGGAATTGAGGGGGTGGTTCCTGCTAAGGCCCTGAAATAATAATAAGACAGGCAGGAGAGTCTGACGCATGGTGGCGGAAAAGCTGCAGGTGCAAATAGGGAATGTGGTCTCGTGCGAGCAACTTGTGCATGCTCGCTGTGTGTGAGTGTGCGCTTCCTAAGTACGGCGCGCTGCAGACAGTCAAAAGGGTTGCTCCCTTTCATTAAAAGTTAATCCCCGGCTGCAGGCTATTAGAAAGCAACTAACCGCGCTCTACTCACCCTACCCAGGTCTACCGGTGAGTCTCGCCGCTGCTCCCGGCCTGTGGCATTGGCCGCGACGCTGACGTTCCGTCGACAGCGCGGCAGCCGATCAGTGAGCTCAGCGGCTCTGAGCGGGGCGTTCTGTCTACAAGACCTTTTTAAGGAGCCAGCAAAAAAGTGAAGAGAAAAGAAAGCACAAAAGCACCTTGTCTTACTAAGCACTGGAAAGGGCAGCCGGCAACCGGACGTCAAAGTAGAAAAGCAGCAAGTGAGAGGCCTGTCTCTGCCTGTCTCTGCCTGTCTCTGCCTGTCTCTGCCTGTCTCTGCCTGTCTCTGCCTGTCTCTGCCTGTCTCTGCCTGTCTCTGCCTGTCTCTGCCTGTCTCTGCCTGTCTCTGCCTACGGCCACACCACCCTGAGCACGCCCGATCTCGTCTGATCTTGGAAGCTAAGCAGGGTCAGGCCTGGTTAGTACTTGGATGGGAGGCTGCCTGGGAATACCAGGTGCTGTAGGCTTTTGCTTTTTCTTACTTCCACCAGCAGGGGTCACTCTCCTCTATGCCTTTTTTCCATTCCTTTTTTCACAAGCGCACACATGCTCCTTTCTTCTTTTCATTTGCTTTCTCTCTTGCGCTATTTAATCCTTGCAAAATACCAGCATCCTTCTCATCACCGTGGGCCTCCAGCATTGTTGCTTATTTACTTTTAATACTAGGCTTATTTTCACCAGGACCAGCGACTCCCGCATGACTGGAGGCAACCACCGCTGACCTGGAGGCAACCACCGGTAACCTGGAGGCCAGTTTACAGCACAACCCAAGCAAAACACCTTTGCAGGCCACACGACCCCCCCGAAGAGCAGCTCAAATTCACTCGCAACCATCTCACCCTCTTCCTTCATTCACTCCTGGGCTTTTCGCTCCACCCCAAGTTGCGGGTCCAGCTTGCTCTTTCTGTCACATCCCCGCGATGAACGGTTTAGCCTGCAGGAGACCCTGCGCCGAGCCATTTTTAAACACATCTGATGCGGCAGGTGTTTCATTGCTCAACAAACAACACCTATAGGGACGGCACAGCCTATGCATCGGTCCTTCGGAGACCGCCCCAGAACGGCCAGAGTTCTCGTCCCCACGCGAGCCTGAGGAAAGCTGGCCGGGCGATGGGCCAAGCAGCGTCTACTGGCCATACCACCTTGGATACGTCCGATCTCGGAAGCAAAGCAGAGATGGGTTCGGAAATACTTGGTTGGGACACCTCCTGAGAACACCAGGTATTGTAGACAATTTTGATGACGTTTTGCCATCTTGCCCAGCTCGGCTAGCATGGAGTGGCGCCTTGCTGGACACCGACCTTACGTAAAGTAGAGGCTGGAAGTCCCAAGCATCCCAAGCCCCCCAAGACCTCTAAGATAAGGACGCAACCCCGCCGCCTCTACCAGGCCTCACACCGAGCTCCTTGCCACGGCTAGGAGTGCTTATTGACCCCGCAGCCGGCCGTATGCAAATGATGGCGTTAAAAGCATCTCGCGCTGTGAAGGGGCCAGGCTTTCAGCAGCTGCCCAGGGGATGGTTTTAGAGGGCGACCGCCTAACGAGGGCCAGCAGAAGTAACGTCTTCTTCTTCAAAGAAGCTTGTGTAACTAACCCAATCAGACAGCTGCCCAGGAGCTAACCTCAGTGCTAGGAAGGAGCGGGAGGGAATTGAGGGGGTGGTTCCTGCTAAGGCCCTGAAATAATAATAAGACAGGCAGGAGAGTCTGACGCATGGTGGCGGAAAAGCTGCAGGTGCAAATAGGGAATGTGGTCTCGTGCGAGCAACTTGTGCATGCTCGCTGTGTGTGAGTGTGCGCTTCCTAGGTACGGCGCGCTGCAGACAGTCAAAAGGGTTGCTCCCTTTCATTAAAAGTTAATCCCCGGCTGCAGGCTATTAGAAAGCAACTAACCGCGCTCTACTCACCCTACCCAGGTCTACCGGTGAGTCTCGCCGCTGCTCCCGGCCTGTGGCATTGGCCGCGACGCTGACGTTCCGTCGACAGCGCGGCAGCCGATCAGTGAGCTCAGCGGCTCTGAGCGGGGCGTTCTGTCTACAAGACCTTTTTAAGGAGCCAGCAAAAAAGTGAAGAGAAAAGAAAGCACAAAAGCACCTTGTCTTACTAAGCACTGGAAAGGGCAGCCGGCAACCGGACGTCAAAGTGGAAAAGCAGCAAGTGAGAGGCCTGTCTCTGCCTACGGCCACACCACCCTGAACACGCCCGATCTCGTCTGATCTCAGAAGCTAAGCAGGGTTGGGCCTGGTTAGTACTTGGATGGGAGACTGCCTGGGATTACCAGGTGCTGTAGGATTTTGCTTTTTCTTACTTCCACCAGCAGGGGTCACTCTCCTCTATGCCTTTTTTCCATTCCTTTTTTCACAAGCGCACACATGCTCCTTTCTTCTTTTCATTTGCTTTCTCTTTTGCGCTATTTAATCCTTGCAAAATACCAGCATCCTTCTCATCACCGTGGGCCTCCAGCATTGTTGCTTATT
>NW_027362764.1:692512224-692517224 GCF_046119375.1 Phyllobates terribilis
GGGCGTTCTGTCTACAAGACCTTTTTAAGGAGCCAGCAAAAAAGTGAAGAGAAAAGAAAGCACAAAAGCACCTTGTCTTACTAAGCACTGGAAAGAGCAGCCGGCAACCGGACGTCAAAGTGGAAAAGCAGCAAGTGAGAGGCCTGTCTGTGCCTATGGCCACACCACCCTGAACACGCCCGATCTCGTCTGATCTCGGAAGCTAAGCAGGGTTGGGCCTGGTTAGTACTTGGATGGGAGACCACCTGGGAATACCAGGTGCTGTAGGCTTTTGCCTTTTCTTACTTCCACCAGCAGGGGTCAATCTCCTCTATGCCTTTTTTCCATTCCTTTTTTCACAAGCGCACACATGCTCCTTTCTTCTTTTCATTTGCTTTCTCTCTTGCGCTATTTAATCCTTGCAAAATACCAGCATCCTTCTCATCACCGTGGGCCTCCAGCATTGTTGCTTATTTACTTTTAATACTAGGCTTCTTTTCACCAGGACCAGCGACTCCCGCATGACTGGAGGCAACCACCGCTGACCTGGAGGCAACCACCGGTAACCTGGAGGCCAGTTTACAGCACAACCCAAGCAAAACACCTTTGCAGGCCACACGACCCCCCCGAAGAGCAGCTCAAATTCACTCGCAACCATCTCAACCTCTTCCTTCATTCACTCCTGGGCGTTTCGCTCCACCCCAAGTTGCGGGTCCAGCTTGCTCTTTCTGTCACATCCCCGCGATGAACGGTTTAGCCTGCAGGAGACCCTGCGCCGAGCCATTTTTAAACACATCTGATGCGGCAGGTGTTTCATTGCTCAACAAACAACACCTATAGGGACGGCACAGCCTATGCATCGGTCCTTCGGAGACCGCCCCAGAACGGCCAGAGTTCTCGTCCCCACGCGAGCCTGAGGAAGGCTGGCCAGGCGATGGGCCAAGCAGCGTCTACTGGCCATACCACCTTGGATACGTCCGATCTCGGAAGCAAAGCAGAGATGGGTTCGGAAATACTTGGTTGGGACACCTCCTGAGAACACCAGGTATTGTAGACAATTTTGATGACGTTTTGCCATCTTGCCCAGCTCGGCTAGCATTGAGTGGCGCCTTGCTGGACACCGACCTTACGTAAAGTAGAGGCTGGAAGTCCCAAGCCTCCCAAGCCCCCCAAGACCTCTAAGATAAGGACGCAACCCCGCCGCCTCTACCAGGCCTCACACCGAGCTCCTTGCCACGGCTAGGAGTGCTTATTGACCCCGCAGCCGGCCGTATGCAAATGATGGCGTTAAAAGCATCTCGCGCTGTGAAGGGGCCAGGCTTTCAGCAGCTGCCCAGGGGATGGTTTTAGAGGGCGACCGCCTAACGAGGGCCAGCAGAAGTAACGTCTTCTTCTTCAAAGAATCTTGTGTAACTAACCCAATCAGACAGCTGCCCAGGAGCTAACCTCAGTGCTAGGAAGGAGCGGGAGGGAATTGAGGGGGTGGTTCCTGCTAAGGCCCTGAAATAATAATAAGACAGGCAGGAGAGTCTGACGCATGGTGGCGGAAAAGCTGCAGGTGCAAATAGGGAATGTGGTCTCGTGCGAGCAACTTGTGCATGCTCGCTGTGTGTGAGTGTGCGCTTCCTAGGTACGGCGCGCTGCAGACAGTCAAAAGGGTTGCTCCCTTTCAATAAAAGTTAATCCCTGGCTGCAGGCTATTAGAAAGCAACTAACCGCGCTCTACTCACCCTACCCAGGTCTACCGGTGAGTCTCGCCGCTGCTCCCGGCCTGTGGCATTGGCCGCGACGCTGACGTTCCGTCGACAGCGCGGCAGCCGATCAGTGAGCTCAGCGGCTCTGAGCGGGGCGTTCTGTCTACAAGACCTTTTTAAGGAGCCAGCAAAAAAGTGAAGAGAAAGGAAAGCACAAAAGCACCTTGTCTTACTAAGCACAGGAAAGGGCAGCCGGCAACCGGACGTCAAAGTAGAAAAGCAGCAAGTGAGAGGCCTGACTCTGCCTATGGCCACACCACCCTGAACACACCTGATCTCGTCTGATCTTGGATTATAAGCAGGGTTGGGCCTGGTTAGTACTAGGATGGGAGACCGCCTGGGAATAACAGGTGCTGTAGGCTTTTGCCTTTTCTTACTTCCACCAGCAGGGGTCACTCTCCTCTTTGCCTTTTTTCCATTCCTTTTTTCACAAGCGCACACATGCTCCTTTCTTCTTTTCATTTGCTTTCTCTCTTGCGCTATTTAATCCTTGCAAAATACCAGCATCCTTCTCATCACCATGGGCCTCCAGCATTGTTGCTTATTTACTTTTAATACTAGGCTTCTTTTCACCAGGACCAGCGACTCCCGCATGACTGGAGGCAACCACCGCTGACCTGGAGGCAACCACCGGTAACCTGGAGGCCAGTTTACAGCACAACCCAAGCAAAACACCTTTGCAGGCCACACGACCCCCCCGAAGAGCAGCTCAAATTCACTCGCAACCATCTCACCCTCTTCCTTCATTCACTCCTGGGCGTTTCGCTCCACCCCAAGTTGCGGGTCCAGCTTGCTCTTTCTGTCACATCCCCGCGATGAACGGTTTAGCCTGCAGGAGACCCTGCGCTGAGCCATTTTTAAACACATCTGATGCGGCAGGTGTTTCATTGCTCAACAAACAACACCTATAGGGACGGCACAGTCTATGCATCGGTCCTTCGGAGACCGCCCCAGAACGGCCAGAGTTCTCGTCCCCACGCAAGCCTGAGGAAGGCTGGCCGGGCGATGGGCCAAGCAGCGTCTACTGGCCATACCACCTTGGATACGTCCGATCTCGGAAGCAAAGCAGAGATGGGTTCGGAAATACTTGGTTGGGACACCTCCTGAGAACACCAGGTATTGTAGACAATTTTGATGACGTTTTGCCATCTTGCCCAGCTCGGCTAGCATTGAGTGGCGCCTTGCTGGACACCGACCTTACGTAAAGTAGAGGCTGGAAGTCCCAAGCCTCCCAAGCCCCCCAAGACCTCTAAGATAAGGACGCAACCCCGCCGCCTCTACCAGGCCTCACACCGAGCTCCTTGCCACGGCTAGGAGTGCTTATTGACCCCGCAGCCGGCCGTATGCAAATGATGGCGTTAAAAGCATCTCGCGCTGTGAAGGGGCCAGGCTTTCAGCAGCTGCCCAGGGGATGGTTTTAGAGGGCGACCGCCTAACGAGGGCCAGCAGAAGTAACGTCTTCTTCTTCAAAGAAGCTTGTGTAACTAACCCAATCAGACAGCTGCCCAGGAGCTAACCTCAGTGGTAGGAAGGAGCGGGAGGGAATTGAGGGGGTGGTTCCTGCTAAGGCCCTGAAATAATAATAAGACAGGCAGGAGAGTCTGACGCATGGTGGCGGAAAAGCTGCAGGTGCAAATAGGGAATGTGGTCTCGTGCGAGCAACTTGTGCATGCTCGCTGTGTGTGAGTGTGCGCTTCCTAGGTACGGCGCGCTGCAGACAGTCAAAAGGGTTGCTCCCTTTCATTAAAAGTTAATCCCTGGCTGCAGGCTATTAGAAAGCAACTAACCGCGCTCTACTCACCCTACCCAGGTCTACCGGTGAGTCTCGCCGCTGCTCCCGGCCTGTGGCATTGGCCGCGACGCTGACGTTCCGTCGACAGCGCGGCAGCCGATCAGTGAGCTCAGCGGCTGTGAGCGGGGCGTTCTGTCTACAAGACCTTTTTAAGGAGCCAGCAAAAAAGTGAAGAGAAAGGAAAGCACAAAAGCACCTTGTCTTACTAAGCACTGGAAAGGGCAGCCGGCAACCGGACGTCAAAGTGGAAAAGCAGCAAGTGAGAGGCCTGTCTCTGCCTACGGCCACACCACCCTGAACACACCCGATCTCGTCTGATCTCGGAAGCTAAGCAGGGTTGGGCCTGGTTAGTACTTGGATGGGAGACCACCTGGGAATACCAGGTGCTGTAGGCTTTTGCTTTTTCTTACTTCCACCAGCAGGGGTCACTCTCCTCTATGCCTTTTTTCCATTCCTTTTTTCACAAGCGCACACATGCTCCTTTCTTCTTTTCATTTGCTTTCTCTCTTGCGCTATTTAATCCTTGCAAAATACCAGCATCCTTCTCATCATCGTGGGCCTCCAGCATTGTTGCTTATTTACTTTTAATACTAGGCTTCTTTTCACCAGGACCAGCGACTCCCGCATGACTGGAGGCAACCACCGGTAACCTGGAGGCCAGTTTACAGCACAACCCAAGCAAAACACCTTTGCAGGCCACACAATCCCCCGAAGAGCAGCTCAAATTCACTCGCAACCATCTCACCCTCTTCCTTCATTCACTCCTGGGCGTTTCGCTCCACCCCAAGTTGCGGGTCCAGCTTGCTCTTTCTGTCACATCCCCGCGATGAACGGTTTAGCCTGCAGGAGACCCTGCGCCGAGCCATTTTTAAACACATCTGATGCGGCAGGTGTTTCATTGCTCAACAAACAACACCTATAGGGACGGCACAGCCTATGCATCGGTCCTTCGGAGACCACCCCAGAACGGCCAGAGTTCTCGTCCCCACGCGAGCCTGAGGAAGGCTGGCCGGGCGATCGGCCAAGCAGCGTCTACTGGCCATACCACCTTGGATACGTCCGATCTCAGAAGCAAAGCAGAGATGGGTTCGGAAATACTTGGTTGGGACACCTCCTGAGAACACCAGGTATTGTAGACAATTTTGATGACGTTTTGCCATCTTGCTCAGCTCGGCTAGCATGGAGTGGCGCCTTGCTGGACACCGACCTTACGTAAAGTAGAGGCTGGAAGTCCCAAGCCTCCCAAGCCCCCCAAGACCTCTAAGATAAGGACGCAACCCCGCCGCCTCTACCAGGCCTCACACCGAGCTCCTTGCCACGGCTAGGAGTGCTTATTGACCCCGCAGCCGGCCGTATGCAAATGATGGTGTTAAAAGCATCTCGCGCTGTGAAGGGGCCAGGCTTTCAGCAGCTGCCCAGGGGATGGTTTTAGAGGGCGACCGCCTAACGAGGGCCAGCAAAAGTAACGTCTTCTT